>NC_053499.1:156137804-156147804 GCF_905171775.1 Rana temporaria | reverse complement strand
ATGGATTTTATCTTTGTATTTAGCCGTTTGCCTTAAAACAAAACAAGAATGTTCCCCACACATTGCTAGGTTAGTCTCTGGGACACTTACCTCCTTCACTCTGGTCAGGTCCGGTCTAAAGAAATAGGTGATGGTGGCAATCTGAACAGCAAAGAAAGGCAGAGCCCAGTTCTCTCTCAGAGGAATGGTGAATTCTACCCGCGTTGTGTCAATTCTAGAAAGAAAAAAAAAAATGACAGTCAGAGGTGCCGCAGGACATGGAGGGGTCACTAGTTCCGCGTGAAATGACGAACTGCAATATATACTGTTTGCAAAACTTTTTTTGGATCTAAAAAAAAAATGGTTGCCTGAGATGTTCCTGAATGAGCTGATCTGAGGGTCTTCCAAGGGGGGTCTTCACCACCAAACATGGAGAAGGGAAATCTAATGTTTACATAAATATATTACATCATCACTTAAAGGTGATACTCCGTCGTATCACCTTTGTGAATCTGGCCCATAGTCTGTATCCCCTGGAGGGGCATCGACCTTTATTTATTTCATTTATATACACTCTGGCCCGGATTCACAAAGCACTTACGCCGTCGTATCTCCAGATACGCCGCGTAAGTGCAAATGTGCGCCGTCGTATCTGTGCGCCGGGCCCACAAACTAAGATACGCCTAAAAACAGGCTTCATCCCACCAACGTAACTTGCCTACGCCGGCGTAGAGTGGGCGCATATTTACGCTGGACGCATTTGGCGCTCCCATTGATTTTCTATTCACATATGCAAATGAGGGAGATACGCCGATTCACGAACGTACGTGCGTCCGACGCAGTGCGCGTAAAGTCATACGTCCATCGTAAAGTTATGCCCCATAAAGGAGGTTTAACTCAGCAGCATCCATGCAAAGGGAACACAAGCCGACGTATTTTACGTAGTTTACGTTGAACGTGAATATGACTAGGCGTAGGTTACATTCACGCCGTAGGCAGTGATCCGACGTATCTTAGGGAGTAGTTCCGACGTGATTCTAAGCATGCGCACTGGGATGCGTCCACGGGACGACGCATGCGCCGTTCGTTATACGTATCTGTCTGGCGCTCCGCCCATCATTTACATGGGGTCACGCCTCATTTGCATGGCTCACGCCCACTTCCACATACGCCGGCTTACGCCCAGGAAACCCAGCGCAGTTTTGGCAGCACTGGCTTTGTGAATACTGTTCTTACCTCTCAATGTTACGTCGGCGTATCGCATGTGAGATGCGCTACGCCCGCACAAAGATACGCCGAGCTACCTGAATCTGGCCCTCTGTTTTGCACAATGTTCATGTTGTGTTGATTATTTAGCGCAACCTGATTCCCCCCCCTTTTTTCTACATTTTGTTACATGAATATCACATGTGTTTTTTTTAAGGTGTTGCAGCTTTATTTATTGATTTTAATTTCATCATAATTTACACTTATCAATTTATTTCCTTAGCACAGTATATTTTTCCTTTGTTGATTACCCGGCAGTGTAGCCTTTCGCCGGGATTCCCAGTCGACTTTTTCCGTTTTCCTGTGGGGAAAAAGCACGATGGAGCGCACACACGGTCGGGATTCCCGAGGAAAAGCTCTCATCTGAGTTTTCCCCGATGGGAAAACCGAACGTCTGTACGGGGAAAAGTAGAGAGCAGGCTCCCGGTTTTCCCCTCGGTATTTCCGACGGATCTTTTCCTGTCGGGAATCCCGGTCATGTGTACTAGGCATTAAACACCTCGATTATATACATTGAATAGAAAGGAGATAAACTGTTCTATAACCGCGAATGAAAAGCTTTGGATTGACTGCTTTGGGTAAACTCTGCATACAAGAGGCAGGCAGTGTTTCCAAGTGGTGCCATCGCAGTACACAGAGCAGCTGCTGGCGGGAGCCGAGCGCATGGCCCGTCACTGCGATACGCATAAAAATGACACCATTAGCCGCCTGTCATTGATGACTTGTAGATGCCGATTCTGAATTGAACTTTACCTGTTAACAATGTACCATAGAGCCGCTAATGATCCAGAAAGCCAAGTCCCGCTGAGCAGCCAGCTGTTAATATACAGAGCCGCCACGTACAGCGCCTGCAGCCCGAACAGCGTATAGATGTAGAAATAGACGGAATCCAGCAGGCTCTGCGAGGAACAAAACTTCACAATGAACACACAGCAATAAAGGCAACAATAAAACTCTGTGAGATGGCAAATGGAATGTTAGTCAAATCTTGTTAATGACTCCCTGCAAAATCCTCACTCTTCAATGACATCCTAAAATGTTACTAAAGGCACTTTTTTAATTAAAATAATAAACATGTTATACTCACCTGTGCAATGGTTTAACACAGAGTGACCACAAATCTGCTCTTCTGGGGTCCAACGCCGGCGATCTTGGCTCCTCCTATTCTCCATGTGCCCCCATAGCCAGTGCGTGCTTGCTCCCGAGCCACGCTCTATAGACACACACAGCGCAGCTTGGGCCCCGCCTCCCACTTCCTCCTCACAGCATTTGATTGACAGCAGCAGAAGCCAATGGCTCCAACTGCTGTCTGATTCCCTGTGTGAAGAGGAAGAGAGAAGAGATCCAGCTATGCACAGAGCTGGATCGCTTGAGGACTCGGGTAAGTATTTAGGGAGGTGGGGGGAGGACAGCAAGATGTAAAACGTTTTTACCTTTATGCAGGGAGTGCATTCATTTAAAAAAACATTTTGGTTTTTGAACCACTTTAAAGCCTAACCCTTTACTAAAGTCCCCCCACCGCTTCTAGCCTCCCACCTCCAGCAGAGCACATCTTCTAGCCTCCCACCTCCAGCAGAGCACATCTTCTAGTCTCCCACCTCCAGCAGAGAACATCTTCTAGCCTCCCACCTCCAGCAGAGCACACCTTCTAGCCTCCCACCTCCAGCAGAGCACATCTTCTAGTCTCCCACCTCCAGCAGAGCACACCTTCTAGTCTCCCACCTCCAGCAGAGCACATCTTCTAGTCTCCCACCTCCAGCAGAGCACATCTTCTAGCCTCCCACCTCCAGCAGAGCACATCTTCTAGTCTCCCACCTCCAGCAGAGCACATCTTCTAGTCTCCCACCTCCAGCAGAGCACCTCTTCTAGCCTCCCACCTCCAGCAGAGCACACCTTCTAGCCTCCCACCTCCAGCAGAGCACATCTTCTAGTCTCCCACCTCCAGCAGAGCACATGTTCTAGCCTCCCACCTCCAGCAGAGCACATCTTCTAGTCTCCCACCTCCAGTAGGGCACATCTTCTAGTCTCCCACCTCCAGCAGAGCACATCTTCTAGTCTCCCACCTCCAGTAGGGCACACCTTCTAGTCTCCCACCTCCAGTAGAGCACACCTTCTAGCCTCCCACCTCCAGCAGAGCACACCTTCTAGTCTCCCACCTCCAGCAGAGCACACCTTCTAGTCTCCCACCTCCAGCAGGGAACATCTTCTAGTCTCCCACCTCCAGCAGAGCACACCTTCTAGTCTCCCACCTCCAGCAGAGCACATCTTCTAGTCTCCCACCTCCAGCAGAGCACACCTTCCAGCCTCCCACCTCCAGCAGAGCACATCTTCTAGTCTCCCACCTCCAGCAGAGCACATCTTCTAGCCTCCCACCTCCAGCAGAGCACATCTTCTAGTCTCCCACCTCCAGCAGAGCACATCTTCTAGTCTCCCACCTCCAGCAGAGCACCTCTTCTAGCCTCCCACCTCCAGCAGAGCACACCTTCTAGCCTCCCACCTCCAGCAGAGCACATCTTCTAGTCTCCCACCTCCAGCAGAGCACATGTTCTAGCCTCCCACCTCCAGCAGAGCACATCTTCTAGTCTCCCACCTCCAGTAGGGCACATCTTCTAGTCTCCCACCTCCAGCAGAGCACATCTTCTAGTCTCCCACCTCCAGTAGGGCACACCTTCTAGTCTCCCACCTCCAGTAGAGCACACCTTCTAGCCTCCCACCTCCAGCAGAGCACACCTTCTAGTCTCCCACCTCCAGCAGAGCACACCTTCTAGTCTCCCACCTCCAGCAGGGAACATCTTCTAGTCTCCCACCTCCAGCAGAGCACACCTTCTAGTCTCCCACCTCCAGCAGAGCACATCTTCTAGTCTCCCACCTCCAGCAGAGCACACCTTCCAGCCTCCCACCTCCAGCAGAGCACATCTTCTAGCCTCCCACCTCCAGCAGAGCACATCTTCTAGTCTCCCACCTCCAGCAGAGCACCTTTTCTAGGCCCCCACCTCCAGCAGAGCACATCTTTTAGTCTCCCACCTCCAGCAGAGCACATCTTCTAGCCTCCCACCTCCAGCAGAGCACATCTTCTAGTCTCCCACCTCCAGCAGAGCACATCTTCTAGTCTCCCACCTCCAGCAGAGCACACCTTCTAGTCTCCCACCTCCAGCAGAGCACATCTTCTAGTCTCCCACCTCCAGCAGAGCACATCTTCTAGTCTCCCACCTCCAGCAGAGCACCTCTTCTAGCCTCCCACCTCCAGCAGAGCACATCTTTTAGTCTCCCACCTCCAGCAGAGCACATCTTCTAGTCTCCCACCTCCAGCAGAGCACATCTTCTAGTCTCCCACCTCCAGCAGAGCACATCTTCTAGTCTCCCACCTCCAGTAGGGCACACCTTCTAGTCTCCCACCTCCAGTAGAGCACACCTTCTAGCCTCCCACCTCCAGCAGAGCACACCTTCTAGTCTCCCACCTCCAGCAGAGCACACCTTCTAGTCTCCCACCTCCAGCAGGGAACATCTTCTAGTCTCCCACCTCCAGCAGAGCACACCTTCTAGTCTCCCACCTCCAGCAGAGCACATCTTCTAGTCTCCCACCTCCAGCAGAGCACACCTTCCAGCCTCCCACCTCCAGCAGAGCACATCTTCTAGCCTCCCACCTCCAGCAGAGCACATCTTCTAGTCTCCCACCTCCAGCAGAGCACCTTTTCTAGGCCCCCACCTCCAGCAGAGCACATCTTTTAGTCTCCCACCTCCAGCAGAGCACATCTTCTAGCCTCCCACCTCCAGCAGAGCACATCTTCTAGTCTCCCACCTCCAGCAGAGCACATCTTCTAGTCTCCCACCTCCAGCAGAGCACACCTTCTAGTCTCCCACCTCCAGCAGAGCACATCTTCTAGTCTCCCACCTCCAGCAGAGCACATCTTCTAGTCTCCCACCTCCAGCAGAGCACCTCTTCTAGCCTCCCACCTCCAGCAGAGCACATCTTTTAGTCTCCCACCTCCAGCAGAGCACATCTTCTAGCCTCCCACCTCCAGCAGAGCACATCTTCTAGTCTCCCACCTCCAGCAGAGCACACCTTCTAGCCTCCCACCTCCAGCAGAGCACACCTTCTAGTCTCCCACCTCCAGCAGAGCACATCTTCTAGTCTCCCACCTCCAGCAGAGCACACCTTCTAGCCTCCCACCTCCAGCAGAGCACACCTTCTAGTCTCCCACCTCCAGCAGAGCACATCTTCTAGCCTCCCACCTCCAGCAGAGCACATCTTCTAGTCTCCCACCTCCAGCAGAGCACACCTTCTAGCCTCCCACCTCCAGCAGAGCACATCTTCTAGTCTCCCACCTCCAGCAGAGCACATCTTCTATTCTCCCACCTCCAGCAGAGCACATCTTCTAGCCTCCCACCTCCAGCAGAGCACATCTTCTAGTCTCCCACCTCCAGCAGAGCACATCTTCTAGCCTCCCACCTCCAGCAGAGCACATCTTCTAGTCTCCCACCTCCAGCAGAGCACATCTTCTAGTCTCCCACCTCCAGCAGAGCACATCTTCTAGTCTCCCACCTCCAGCAGAGCACATCTTCTAGCCTCCCACCTCCAGCAGAGCACACCTTCTAGCCTCCCACCTCCAGCAGAGCACATCTTCCAGTCTCCCACCTCCAGCAGAGCACATCTTCTAGCCTCCCACCTCCAGCAGAGCACATCTTCTAGCCTCCCACCTCCAGCAGAGCACATCTTCTAGCCTCCCACCTCCAGCAGAGCACATCTTCTAGCCTCCCACCTCCAGCAGAGCACATCTTCTAGTCTCCCACCTCCAGCAGAGCACATCTTCTAGTCTCCCACCTCCAGCAGAGCACATCTTCTAGTCTCCCACCTCCAGCAGAGCACATCTTCTAGTCTCCCACCTCCAGTAGGGCACATCTTCTAGTCTCCCACCTCCAGTAGGGCACATCTTCTAGTCTCCCACCTCCAGTAGGGCACACACAATTTATCATAGCTTCCCTGGTTCTAATTACCATAGAACCAATTTTATAGAGCCGATTAGTTCTTAGTTAACAAGTGGAAGGTCATCTTTAAAACAAATTCATACACATATAGTCCTAAAAAAAAAAAAAAAGACGACTCACCCAAAGATTGAAGGTCCTGTAGATGACGGCCAGGAAAAGCTCCTGGTACACATTCATCCTCTCCAGAATATTGATGGTCCTCATGGCCTCTGTTCTGTTGTCATAGATTAAATCAGTGATTCCTAGAAGAGACAGAGAAGCTTCACTGATGTAGAGGACAGAAAAGTGTCTGTGCCGTCCAATCACATTCCAGCAGAAAAATAAGGTAATGCAACACGATTGGTTATTATGGCCAATAAAGACATTCCGGAGAACTGATCATAATGGGAGCAGACAGAATCTGGAGCATCTGTGCATGACAACCAATCAAATTCTATCTTGTCTGGTTAAGCTTTGAAAATGAAAGCAAGAAGCTGATTGGCTGGCATGCACAGCTGCTCTAGAGTCTGGTTACTCCAGTCTTGATAAATTCTCTAACGTTTTTAGAGAATTTTGATACAATGGAGGAGATTTACTAAAACTGGAGTGCGCAAAATCTTTTGCAGCTGTTCATAGAAACCAATCAACTCCCAGCTTTTTTTTGTTAAAGCTTAAAGTACCGTATATACTCGAGTATAAGCTGACCCAAATATAAGCCGAGGCACCTAATTTTGCCACAAAAAAAAAAAAAAAATGGGAAAACGTATTGACTCGAGTATAAGCCTAGGGTGTCCATCTGCATGCCTCACTGTGTCCATGTGCATGCCTCACTGTGGACATGACTAGACTGACGTTTAACATGGGAATCTATGGAAGGGGTGCCCGGCTTTGAAAAATCGGTGCTCCCCAGCCTTAGGTCTCCCAGACAACAAACTTTGCACACTTGTAGAGGAGAAATTGGGCTACATGTGTGCCAAGTTCCAGGTCTAGGGGACCTAAGACTGGCCAGTAACGAGTCCCCAAATTCACCGGAGAAATCACATTTAACATGGGAGTCTATGGAAGGGGTGTCCGGCATTGAAAAATCGGTGTTTCCCGGCCGCAGGTCCCCCGGACAACAAACTTTGAACACTTGTAGAGGAAGAGTGGGGCTACATGTGTGCCAAGTTTTGGGTCCAGGGGACCTACGACCGGTCGGTCGGTAGTTGTAAACCTGGTTTTATTTCCCATGAGCACATTGCATGAAGCTTGTAACCTTCGCTTTGCCGTTCTGGCTCCCTGCCTACTAATTGGTGGATGCCGGCGGGCATCGAGTCCACGGTACCCGCAGATCAGCTCCAGCTGTGTGGAATTCACAGAGGGAGCGGGTCGCCATGCCCCAGAGCCGGAAATGTCGGACTGCGTACCTAATACGTCATCCTGCGCAGCAGCCCCACCTTGCCGCAGTATATGTACGTCATACTGGTGGCAAGAGGTTAAAAAGAAAAATGGAATTAAAAAGCAGATACAAAACTGTAGTGGAGACCCCCATGTGCACATCCCACCATACCTGTGTGCTTACATCACATAAGACATAGAGCGTACCTTGAGCGAGGGTCGGGGCGTAGAGGACTTGCTTATAGTAAGAATAATACAATCCGCACTCCGTCCTGAATGAGATTTCTCTCTCCACATCCTGAACAATGAAAAGAAAAACAGATGGTTACCTATAGACTGCACACTGACTACCAACACATGTACTTTATGATTTTCTATTTGTTTTAAAGGGGCCTAGAAGAACCCCAGCTCAGTGGTACCCTCATTAAGGTGTAGGAAAAACTGTAGGTTGCATCCTTGCAATACAAGACGGCAGCCATCTATGAGTTACCAAATAAGCCACTAGATGGCGCCATCTCCTCAGCAATTCCAATTACAGCACAAGACGTGTGACGCTTTTAGATGGCTTTTTTTCCATATCGGCTTTACCTGTAAAAATTTGATTTTAGTGATTGGGATTACTTTAATCCTGAGTTTGGGATTCTGCACTCCAGGGACCTGACCTCCAACCTTACCTTCAGGCATGCGCGGTTGTACGGGATCCTCTCCTGGACTGAAATGGCATACTCCGATTTCACTGCACACTGTGAGCTTCTCAAATTTACGTGGCAAGTCTCTAGCAAGAGCAAAGTTGCTGTAGCGGGTCTACAGCAAGAGCACTGCAAGTCTACAGCATGACAATTCAGCCACAGTGACCCCCTGTGGTGGGATGACTATTGCACAACATAACTGAACCAGAACTTGCAGCAGACTTGCAGAATGTTTGCAAAAAAAATTGATCTGGAGTCATGCAATGCGGACTTACTGACACACTTGTGAAGCCCGGCAAGTCTAGCAATAGTTTAGCAAGTCATTCCCAAACTTGCAGCACAATTGCTTGCTATCTGGGGGTGGGTGTTGCCTAGGGCGGTCTGTATGTAAATTTAAATTTATGGGTTTAGTTCGGCTTCAATTGATTCAAAGTATTAATGATCGGTCCAGAACTACACAGGAGTTTTTCATCCATTGCCTGGGTACGAGTGACGTCCCACATGACAGCGATCGACCAATCCTCTCCCCCCGAGTGTACATGTACCTTAATATTGGAGAACCACAGGTCATTCTCATGGAGGGTGGCGACGTAATATGCGGCAAGTAGTCCCAGGAACAAAGCCAGCATCCCACCAATGAGATAACTCAGAATATTCCATGTCCCGCCTCCTGAAAACAAGAAGGAGAAGAGATCAGATCCACTTCCATCAACAACAACAACAACAACAACAACAACATTATTCTCCACAATACATCTCATCTAGGTATCTACAAGCCACAACCAGGTAAGAGGGACTCGTCTCATTCATGCACTTTACCCATTCCAATCTCCTGTTGGTTAGGATTGGTTGAAAAATATTTAAACTTTTTTTTTTGCAATCTTTTTGCAGCCACAAGGATTTAACCACTTGACCTCTGGGAGGTTTACCCCCCTTCATGACCAGGCCATTTTTCAGCACGGTGCTACTTTAACCACTTAAAGTGGGATTGCACCCGCAATTTTTTTTTATAAAGTCAGCAGCTACTAACAGTGTAGCTGCGGACTTTTAATAAGGACACTTACCTGTCCTAGTCGCCAGCGATGATGGGCCCCCGGCGGCGATCGCTCGGTCCTGGCACCTCTGTCCTGGCTAAGGGAAACAGGCAGTGAAGCCGACACATTTCCTACTGCGCATGCGGCGACTCGCACGGCACTTTGTGAAGGGGCGGCTGCCCCTTCAAAAACTGCCCTCATCCTATTGCCAGCATCAAAAACTGCCCCATAATATTGCCCCTATGAAAAACTGCCCCCATCCTATTGCCCCATCAAAAACTGCCCCCATTACAACCTGCCTCCATCAAAAAACTGTCACATGCTCTCATTAACTTCAATAATAAAAAAAAAGTGTTAAAAAGCGTAATATTTTAAAAAGTATAAATAGTACAAAAAAAGTTGAAGAAGTCCCATCATTAGTTTAAAAGTTAAATGGTCTTAATAGCTAAAAGTAGGGTTGTCCCGATACCAGTATCGGTATCGGGATCGATACTGAGCATTTGCGGGATTACTTGTACTCCCGCAAATGCCCCCGATGCCAGATCCGATACTATAACCCCCCACCACCCACCCCCCCCGCCGCATACCGCAACGCCCCCGCCGCCTATTTAATCAGCGTGCTGGGAACATTACAGCTTTCATTTGAATAGCTGTCTGTTCCCCGCCGCGCCGCGTATAGACACTCTCCCT
>NC_053499.1:156097804-156132804 GCF_905171775.1 Rana temporaria | reverse complement strand
GTAAGGAACATTCTTCCCACTGATCACCAATGTAAGGGACATTCTTCCCACTGATCACCAATGTAAGGAACATTCTTCTCACTGATCACCAATGTAAGGAACATTCTTCTCACTGATCACCAATGTAAGGGACATTCTTCTCACTGATCACCAATGTAAGGGACATTCTTCTCACTGATCACCAATGTAAGAGACATTCTTCCCACTGATCACCAATGTAAGGGACATTCTTCCCACTGATCACCAATGTAAGGGACATTCTTCTCACTGATCACCAATGTAAGAGACATTCTTCCCACTGATCACCAATGTAAGGAACATTCTTCCCACTGATCACCAATGTAAGGAACATTCTTCCCACTGATCACCAATGTAAGGGACATTCTTCTCACTGATCACCAATGTAAGGGACATTCTTCTCACTGATCACCAATGTAAGGGACATTCTTCTCACTGATCACCAATGTAAGGAACATTCTTCTCACTGATCACCAATGTAAGGAACATTCTTCTCACTGATCACCAATGTAAGGAACATTCTTCTCACTGATCACCAATGTAAGGAACATTCTTCCCACTGATCACCAATGTAAGGGACATTCTTCCCACTGATCACCAATGTAAGGGACATTCTTCCCACTGATCACCAATGTAAGGGACATTCTTCTCACTGATCACCAATGTAAGAGACATTCTTCCCACTGATCACCAATGTAAGGAACATTCTTCCCACTGATCACCAATGTAAGGAACATTCTTCCCACTGATCACCAATGTAAGGGACATTCTTCTCACTGATCACCAATGTAAGGGACATTCTTCTCACTGATCACCAATGTAAGGGACATTCTTCTCACTGATCACCAATGTAAGGAACATTCTTCTCACTGATCACCAATGTAAGGAACATTCTTCTCACTGATCACCAATGTAAGGAACATTCTTCCCACTGATCACCAATGTAAGGGACATTCTTCCCACTGATCACCAATGTAAGGAGCATTCTTCTCACTGATCACCAATGTAAGGGACATTCTTCCCACTGATCACCAATGTAAGGAACATTCTTCCCACTGATCACCAATGTAAGGGACATTCTTCTCACTGATCACCAATGTAAGGGACATTCTTCTCACTGATCACCAATGTAAGGGACATTCTTCCCACTGATCACCAATGTAAGGAGCATTCTTCTCACTGATCACCAATGTAAGGGACATTCTTCTCACTGATCACCAATGTAAGGAGCATTCTTCTCACTGATCACCAATGTAAGGGACATTCTTCCCACTGATCACCAATGTAAGGAGCATTCTTCTCACTGATCACCAATGTAAGGGACATTCTTCTCACTGATCACCAATGTAAGGAGCATTCTTCCCACTGATCACCAATATAAGGGACATTCATCTCACTGATCACCAATATAAGGGACATTCATCTCACTGATCACCAATGTAAGGAACATTCTTCCCACTGATCACCAATGTACGGGACATTCTTCTCACTGATCACCAATGTAAGGAACATTCTTCCCACTGATCACCAATGTACGGGACATTCTTCTCACTGATCACCAATGTAAGGAACATTCTTCCCACTGATCACCAATGTAAGGAACATTCTTCTCACTGATCACCAATGTAAGGGACATTCTTCTCACTGATCACCAATGTAAGGAACATTCTTCTCACTGATCACCAATGTAAGGAGCATTCTTCCCACTGATCACCAATGTAAGGAACATTCTTCCCACTGACCACCAATGTAAGGAACATTCTTCCCACTGATCACCAATGTAAGGAGCATTCTTCCCACTGATCACCAATGTAAGGAACATTCTTCCCACTGATCACCAATGTACGGGACATTCTTCTCACTGATCACCAATGTAAGGAACATTCTTCTCACTGATCACCAATGTAAGGGACATTCTTCTCACTGATCACCAATGTAAGGGACATTCTTCCCACTGATCACCAATGTAAGGAACATTCTTCCCACTGACCACCAATGTAAGGAACATTCTTCCCACTGATCACCAATGTAAGGAGCATTCTTCCCACTGATCACCAATGTAAGGGACATTCTTCTCACTGATCACCAATGTAAGGAACATTCTTCCCACTGATCACCAATGTAAGGGACATTCTTCCCACTGATCACCAATGTAAGGAACATTCTTCTCACTGATCACCAATGTAAGGGACATTCTTCTCACTGATCACCAATGTAAGGAGCATTCTTCCCACTGACCACCAATGTAAGGGACATTCTTCCCACTGACCACCAATGTAAGGGACATTCTTCCCACTGATCACCAATGTAAGGGACATTCTTCCCACTGATCACCAATGTAAGGGACATTCTTCCCACTGATCACCAATGTAAGGAGCATTCTTCTCACTGATCACCAATGTAAGGGACATTCTTCTCACTGATCACCAATGTAAGGGACATTCTTCCCACTGATCACCAATGTAAGGAACATTCTTCTCACTGATCACCAATGTAAGGGACATTCTTCCCACTGATCACCAATGTAAGGGACATTCTTCCCACTGACCACCAATGTAAGGGACATTCTTCCCACTGATCACCAATGTAAGGGACATTCTTCCCACTGATCACCAATGTAAGGAACATTCTTCTCACTGATCACCAATGTAAGGAACATTCTTCTCACTGATCACCAATGTAAGGAACATTCTTCTCACTGATCACCAATGTAAGGAACATTCCTCCCACTGATCACCAATGTAAGGGACATTCTTCCCACTGATCACCAATGTAAGGAACATTCTTCTCACTGATCACCAATGTAAGGAACATTCTTCTCACTGATCACCAATGTAAGGAACATTCTTCTCACTGATCACCAATGTAAGGGACATTCTTCCCACTGATCACCAATGTAAGGGGCATTCTTCTCACTGACCACCAATGTAAGGGACATTCTTCCCACTGATCACCAATGTAAGGAACATTCTTCTCACTGATCACCAATGTAAGGGACATTCTTCCCACTGATCACCAATGTAAGGGACATTCTTCCCACTGATCACCAATGTAAGGAACATTCTTCCCACTGATCACCAATGTAAGGGACATTCTTCTCACTGATCACCAATGTAAGGGACATTCTTCCCACTGATCACCAATGTAAGGGACATTCTTCTCACTGATCACCAATGTAAGGGACATTCTTCTCACTGATCACCAATGTAAGGAACATTCTTCTCACTGATCACCAATGTAAGGGACATTCTTCTCACTGATCACCAATGGACTCTTAGTAAGGGACATGGAGACCTGAAAATTATTGTAAGGGTTCCTGTGGGGTAGAGAAGTTGCCCAATAGCAGTGATGGTGATCCTCGACACCCCCAGATGTTTTGGAACTACATTTCCCATGAGGCTGATCCACTCTGCAGTGTAGCGGAGCATCATGGGAAATGTAGTTCCATATCACCTGGGGTGCCAGGGTTCCCCATCACAGCCCTATAGTATTCCTCTCACTCCTCCCCCGGCTGCTCCGTAATCATTTATGGAAAGAAAACTCTACAAGCAAACATTGGCCCGGATTCAGGTAGATATGCCCCTTTCTTGCGGAGGCGCAGGGCAACGTTTTTGCCCTGCGCCCCCGCAAATTTACTGCGCTACCCTCGATTCACGGTGCAGTAGTTCCGTAAATTGCGTGTGCGCTGTGTAAACTTGCCCTGCGTAAGGGCGCCTAATGTAAATTATCCCGTAGGGGGCGGGAATCATTTAAATTAGGCGCGCTCCCACGCCGAGCGTAGAACGCATGCTCTGTCAGTAAACTTTCCCAACGTGCATTGCGGCAAATGACGTCGCAAGGATGTCATTTGCTTCCAAGTCAACGTGAATGGCGTCCAGCGCCATTCGCGAATCACTTACGCAAACGACGTGAAATTCAAATTTTTCGACGCGGGAACGACGGGTATACTTTAGCATTGGCTGCCCCTACTATTAGAAGGGGCAGCCTTACGCTAAACACGCCGTACGGAAACGACGTAACTTGCGTACGCAGGGCTCGCGCAACATTGTGAATCGGTGTTAGTATGCAATTTGCGGTCATCGCAAGAATGCAGCCTAAAATATGCGTGGCATAAGAGCCTTATGCCACGCAGATTTTAGGCTGCAGTCGGCGTTACGATGTTCCTGAATCAGGAGCATTCGTAACGCCGGAGCAAGTAAGCAATTGCGCTGTGTAACCTATGGTTACACAGGCGCAATTGCTTCTTGAATCTGGGCCATTGAAAATACTTGGCTTTTCTGCAATTATTTTATGTAGACGATTGGATCCCCAACGTCCTGTATTCTCCTACTGAGGCAGCAGGTGGCGCATTAGACTCTTAAAAAAAAAAAAAAGTGAGTCTGCAAACTAGGAAGTTACATTCGGCGTCACCATAAAAAAAAAAATACAACAAAGGCAGCAATATGGCGGTGATCAAGGACACCGACTAGTGACAGTATGTAATATAAATTAAAATAAATAAAAAGGAGGAGAAAGAAAATGTTGCAAAAAAAAAAATCTCTCTCTATATCTATATTTTTTAGCATGCTGTCACCAGTCAGTGTTCCTGACCCCCGCCCCACCAGTCATATGATAACGCTGTACTGCACTGGTAACAGTATGAAAAAATAAATAAAAAAAATACAACTTAATTTTCCAAAGAATTGTGACAAATAAATGAAAATGGAAAAAAAACAAACTCACCATGTCTCTTACTAAATACCTTGGACTGTCGTCTTTCCAGAAAGGGGGTCATTTGGGGGGTATTTGTACTGTCCTGACATTTTAGGGCTTCAAGATATGAGATCGGCCGTCGGGTACAGCAGGATTGATCAATTTTAAAATATATACCCGTTTGTAGACGGTATAACTTTCACACAAACCAATTAATAAAACATTTATTGGGATTTTTTTTTTTTTTTAACCAAAGACATGTAGCAAAATTCATTCTGACCATAAATGTAGAGATTTTTTTGAATATTTTTTAATAAATATTTATCTTTTTTTATTTTTCAAAACTATTGTCTTTTTTTCATTTATATATATATATATATATATATATAAAAAAAAAAAAGTGGTAATCAATTACCACCAAAAGAAAGCTCCATTTGTGTGAAAAAAAAAAAGATAAAAATGTCATTTGCATGAGCGCACAATTACCAGGTAAAGTAGCACAGTGCTGAATAGCAAAAAAAAAAAAAACACTCGGGTCATGAAGGGGGTAAAACTTTCCAGAGGTCAAGTGGTTAAAAATGAAGCAAAGTGCATTACAAAATTAAAGGAGTTGTAAAGAATTTTTTTTTTTACACCTTAATGCAATCTATGCATTAAGGTTAAAAAACATCGGATCTCCCCCCCCCCCCCCGATATACTTACCTGACCCCTCGAAATTCCTGCGCGGTCCCGAGATCCGCCTGGCCGCTGATTGGCTAGAGCGGATGGATTGAGAGCAGCGCAGCCATTGACTGGTGCTGCTGTCAATCAATTACCTATGACTATTACATCCAATGACGTGGCTCGCCGAGGGGCGGGGCCGAGTGATACAGTGAGTGGCTATGGCCGCTCGCTGTATCACGGGAGCGCACCCGCAATTACTGACCACCATGTGAGCTCTCTCATGACTGTGGTCAGTAATTGCGGGGAGGACCAGGGGCAGCCGCCAAGGGACCCCAGAAGACGAGGATCGGGGGCCACTCTGTGCAAAAAGAACTGCACAGTGGAAGTATAACATGTTTGTTATTTTAAAGAAAAGAAAACAATTCCTTTAAATTTTAAAAAAGTTTCTTCCTGCATTACTCAGTAATTGGGTTTACACATTAGGCACATTTAGGCGATCGGCTTACTCTTCCGTGGCAGAAGGATGCGGCGTTCATGCCATGGGGGGGGGGGGGGGGGGGCATGACTCTGGTCTCCCAACGCCGGGGATTCAGTCACTGAGCCCCTTCATCAAGGGATATGAAGGATGTCACTTATTCCCCCAATCTGGAATTAGGCGCTCTATTTTTGCGCCCGTGACCTCGCTGTATTCTGAATATAAAAATATATTTCATATTCATGTCAAGCCTGTTTGTCGGCCTCCATTCCGGTGACAGACAGCTCAGTGACAGACTCCAGCTGTCAACTATTTGACTTCCAGATGCCGCCGCCGTGCCCTTGAAACACCCATCAGCTTAATATTTTTATGTCGCATTTATTACTAGGGACGAGCAGAGGGATTGCGCTGAATTAAATTTAGCGGCGATATTACCCAATTTCCCTGAAATTAAAACTCTCAAAAAATCATTCAGCAAAAATTGCTTCCAAAATTGTATTTAATTCCCCCAATTTTAGATACTTAACCCTTTCGCGGCTAGCTTCTTTTAAAAAAAATAAAAAAATTGATACTTGATCCTTTTGCTGCTCGTACCTTTTTTTGTAAGTTCTATACTTAACCCTTAACACTGCTAGCGCTTTTACATTTTTATTTTGATAGGATTTTAAAAAGGAAAAAAAAAAAAATTTGCATTTTTTATGATAATTTTAATACTTAACCCTTTTGCTGCTTGCGCTTTTTTGTTGTAGCTAGCGCCTTTTAATTTTTTTTTTTTTATATTTAACCCTTATTGCTGCCATCACTTTTTTTTGATACTTAACCCTTTTGCTAGCGCTTTTTTTTTTTTTGTAATTTTGATATTTAGCCCCTTTTGCTGCTAGCACTTTTTTTGTGTAATTTTAATACTTAACCCTTTTGCTGCTCGTGCTTTTTTATTTTTAGTTTGATACTTAATAAAAGCGCAAGCAGCAAAAGGGTTAAGTATTAAAAGTATATCCAAAAAAAAGGTGCAAGCAGCAAAAGGGCTAAAATATTGAAATTACAAAAAAATTAAAAAACTAACAAAAAGGGATCAAGTAAAAAAAAAAAAAAAAAAAAAAAAAAAACGCGATAGCAGCAATAAGGGTTAGATATTGCGGCTAGCACCGTTTATTTTTTTCAATATTTAACCCTTATTGCCGTTATCGCTTTTTTTTTTAATTGATACTTTACAAAAAAAAAAGGTGCTTTTTGAAAATTCATAAAAGCGCAAGCAGCAAAAGGGTTAAGTATCAAAATGAAAAAGCACGAGCTGCAAAAGGGTTAAGTATCAACATTTTTAAAAAGGCGCTAGCAGCAGAATGGTTAAGTATCAAAATTACAACAAAAAAAGCGCTAGCAGCAAAAGGGTTAAGTATCAAAATTATTTGAAAAAGGCGATATCCATAAAAGGGTTACGTATTGAAAAAAAAAAATATGTTTCTAGCATCAAAGGGGTTAAATATCGAAAAAAAAAAAAAGACACTAGCAGCAAAAGGTGTTTTTATTTTGATATAATCCTTTGAAGAAGATCCCCGATTTGGGATCGAAACGCGTATTTTTTTGGGGGGTGTACATACGGTATTATCGGTATTTTCCTCCTGGCTTCCGGGTACTCGCTCCCGCGGGAGTGGGCGTTCCTGTGCAATGCCGCAATGTCATATGATTGACGTGCCTGAGACAAACTCCCCTTGGCGGATAAGGCGCCTCACGACTTTCCGAAAATAGCCGAACCGCGAGTCGGCTCTATACGGCGCCTGTGCACCAACTAGGAGCCATGTAGAGCCGACTCGCGGTTCGGCTATTTTCGGAAAGTCGTGACGCGCCTTATCCGTAGAGGGGAGTTTTTCTCAGGCACGTCAATCATATGGGCGAAGTCCCAGATGACATTGCGGCACTGCACAGGAACGCCCACTCCCGCGGGAGCGAGTACCCGGAAGCCAGGAGGAAAATACCGATAATACCGTATGTACACCCCCAAAAAATAAATAAAAAAAGGCATACTGTACCTGTTTGAGGTATACTGAATGTAATGTTATATACTTGTTTTTTGGGTGAACCTCCGCTTTAACACTTTTGCTGCTAGCACCTTTTTATGTAATTTTGATATTTAACCCCTTTTGCTGCTAGAAAAAGCACGTTTCCCACAATGAACAAAGTCAGTCAAAATTTGGCATAGAAAGTACAAATCTACAGATCCATCTTTCCTTGTGTGAAGGATTCAGTCTGCTGGTGTTCTTTTGATGTTGCTATGTCTTCTGGGTAAACGGCACTACTGCCGATCATCTGCACACTACTGTCGATCATCTGCACTCCTCGGTACCGAATAGCTTTACCTTTACGCGTGTCGCTTCATAAAAACACCCACAAGGCCACGCAGGTTATTTAAAATGTGTTTATTACCAAAATACAATATGAAAGTCCATATGTGACAAACTTTTGTAAAGCAAAATAAATTATTCTAACATTTTACAGTATCTGTAAAAGGTAGTTGAAATACTAAAGGATTCGCCTCCTTTCTCCGTACAATCTATCCCGAATACCGCAACATTCCTATAGGTTAAGGCATGCACAGCTGGGGGGGGGGGGGGGGGGGGGGTGTAGAATATACAATAAAGGAAAAATGTGAGAAGCCATGATAGTCTAATTGTCAGTTTTTCAAAAGCAGAGAACTTTGGCTTAACAAAAGAAAAAAAAAAAAAGAAAAAATTAGTGTTACATAATAAAAATGCAAGATAACCGAATCCTATAGAAACGATGAAGCGATACAATTCCTGTGTTTTCTTTAGAAGTTGGGCTCTGAATTCTAAGAGAGGTAATTGTAAAAGGAAAAGTATCGGAACCGACTTTACTGACTAATACATTAAATATCAACCTTCGCAGCCATTTACTTACTTTACCCAACAACGATATTCAAAAAAAAAAATGGAACTTTCCAAGCGCTGTGCCATTTGAGCAACTGAAAACGACCCGTGTAGATTGGCCCTCGTTGTATTCGGCCATAAGAGAGTTGCAAAGCAAGAATCTGAAGATTCAGTCTTCAGGACATCATGCGACATGAAGGGTCTTCTTCACCTTTTCTCTGGTGGTCCTCAGTGATGGAACGTGCAGCGCTTGCTTCATGACATCATCGCTGCGGTGAGATGTTATGATGCCTTGCACTTGGACCCCCCCATACACACACACTATTCAATTTTCTGCAGATTCATTCAGGCCCCTTTCACATTTGTGCGACTTCAAAGTTGCGCAACGTTTCCGCGATTTCAAGGAATGCCTGTGTAATTGGCATCAAAATCGGACCAAAGAAGTGCAGGGACTACTTTTGAAGTCGCAACGACTTAAAGTCGTACTAAAATGAATGAATGGGGGGGGGGGGGGAACGACCCACGGGGAACGACTTGTCATGCTACCTTGCAGTCCCAAATCGTGTGACAAGTGGTACAAGCGTGAAAGGGGCCTCAATGAAGCCAAACCTTAAGCCTCGTACACGCGATCGGATTTTCCGCGGCCAAAGCGTAGGACTTTTTTCTGAAGGACATTGGCCGTGAACTTGTCTTACATACGAAATGATGTGTTTTTTCAGCTCTTTATCGCCACCCTTTGGGCAACCATGTAAATATATTCGCCAGCACACCGAGGATCGTATAAAAAAAACGTCCAAAAAATGTATTGCAAAGAAACCATCACAAAAATAGCAACGTTTCGAAGTCACACAGGACCTCTTCGTCAGGCAAGTGCCTGACGAAGAGGTCCTGTGTGACTTTGAAACGTTGCTTTTCTAGTTTTTTTTTTTTCTCGTACACATGCACCGTGTACACGCGCTGCGGTGTGTATGCACCGTGTACACGCGCTGCGGTGTGTATGCACCGTGTACACGCGCTGCGGTGTGTATGCACCGTGTACACGCGCTGCGGTGTGTATGCACCGTGTACACGCGCTGCGGTGTGTATGCACCGTGTACACGCGCTGCGGTGTGTATGCACCGTGTACACGCGCTGCATCTAAAAGAGGTTACCAAGACAATGAAATTCCAGCACGCATGTGCACGGACTGGGCATTCAACGGCCAGAGAAAGAAAAGGCTCTTACCAGGCCAGCAGCCCATTCCCACCGCATAAATCCTCAAGTGAGGCTTAAGATACTACGAATACAAGACGATCCATGCCCTCATCTGTCTGAAATCATAATAAAAAAAAGACAATCATCACAGGGAAATCAAAACCTCTACGAATATCATATTCCACTACTTCAGTTCATACAAACAGCTTTTTTCTTCTTTTTTTTGGGTGCTACAGATCCGAACTGTTCACTTACAAAAACAGGATGTAAAAAGCCACAGCAATTGCACAGAGCAGTCAATATTCTCACACACAGGCTTTTCTCTGAATTACCTTTTGCTCCACTTACACCCCCCCCCCCCCCCCCAATTCCCTCACATCACAATCTAGTCGAGACTCGAGAGCCATATATTTGGAAATAGCACCAGTGATACAATGCGCCAGCTGAATCCACTGACAACTCAGTCGTGAAATTACATATAAATACTCAATAAATACGTAAGAAAAAAAAACTACACACCCTGCGTAACGCTAAAAAAATAGATATCTAAAAAAAAAAAAAAAAAGGATTACACAAAAAAAATAATTGCTATAAATGGTTAACTATACAAGTGAGCAGCTTGTAGCCTTCAAACTGCGCAATATTTTTTATGAAAAGCATCGTATGTATCTTCTAAATATTTTGCCCAATATCAAAGGAAACAATATTGTAACATCTTTAGCTGGGAAAGACAATGTGGGCCTTCCTTCAGTCTTTTTCAATAAAGCGGTAAAGAAAGATGGCAAAAGCAGAGGAGAAGCTTTTTCTAATCTGTCGTCCCAGCAAAAAGGAAAATTCTAATTAGTTGCTTTGGGTCATTTGTGCTTTGTCTTGTTGAAGAAGGCAATATATACTATATGGCCAAATGCTTGTGGACACCCGACCATCACACTAACATGAGCTTGTTTGGATATCCCATTCCAGCATGAGGAATAGTTTGCGTTTGAGCTTACTGAATGAGAAAACTTGCCTCACAGTCGTCATTCCAATTCATTCCAAGACTGTCCAGAAGGGTTGAAAAGACTTGGCTTAAAAACAGTCCTCCAAATCCTCCTGGAGAAGTTTAGTAGGGCTGTGGTCAGGTTCTAAATTTTGGAAGAGAAGACCTAGCTCAAGAACAGCCTTCAAAATTCACCTTATAAAGAGTTCAGTAGAGTTGAGGTCAGGTTCTGATGTTGGAGAAGACCTAGCTCAAAAACAGCCTTCCAATTCACCCTAAAGGTGTTCAGTAGGGTTGAGGTAATTTTTGAGGTCTGGTGCTGATTATGGATGAGACGTCCTGACTCACAATCAGCATCAGTAGGGTCAAAGTCAGGTTCTGATGAAGGACAAGACCTAGCTCAAAAGCAGCCGTCCAATTCACCCTAAAAGGTGTTTAGTAAGGTTGAGGTTAGGTTCTGATGTTTGAGGGGGAAGACCCATCTCTCAAAAACAGCCTTCTGATTAATCATTATCATCCAAACAGGAAGTGAGAAGAAAACCCTGCCAGTAAAGGGAATTCCATGGGGGGTCCTTCAGAACTATTGTCGCCATTATAGGATTTCCCCTCTATCACTTTGTCGCAACTGAAAATTTGGGATTTTCTTTCACTTTTAATTGTAAAACAGGACAAAGAGAGGGAATCTCCCTAATGGGGGGCACAGGCAGCAATACAAACAGACAGGAGTTCTAACAACTCTCCACTCTACCCAAAACAAATGAAAAAAAGTTTTTGCCTTAAAGCGGAGTTCCACCCAAAAGTGGAACTTCCGCTTAATCCACTCCTCACCCTCTTACATGCCACATTTGGCATGTAATTTTTTTTTGGGGGGGGGGGGGAGTGGGGGCTTCAGGAGGAGTGGGACTTCCTGTCCCACTTCCTCCTTCTGCCGAGGGGCTGCAAAGGCGAATAATCTAATCGCCTTTTGGAAGCCCCTCCCTGTAGGCGATCGCCTGGGACACGTGACAGGTCCCAGGCGATCGCCTGTCCAATCGGATGCGCAGTGGGTGCCCGGCCGTGAAGCTGAAAGCTGTCACGGCTGGGTGCCCACACTTAGAATGAAGACGCCGGCCGGAGGGGGGGGGGGGGGGGGGTTTGGGAGCGGAGCCCCGGGCGGCGCGGCGCTGGAACATGGAGCAGGCGAGTGTATGTTTATTATAAGCCAGCAGCTGACTTTTAATAAACATTAAAAATGACTGGAACACCCCTTTAAGTTATACTTTAAAATGCTGCCACTAGCAAGTACATGAAAAATAAAAGTGGATTATAAAACCTGATCTGCCAGGCGGTTTATAGGCAGCTTTTTTACCCAAGAGATACATTTCAAATTTTCTATTACAAAAGCAGAAACTGGTTATAAAAATTATAAATTTATCTACAGGACCGGCGATCGGGAAATCCACCGACGCCGAGAAGCATCAACCCCCCGAACCAATTCATATAATGAATACAATTATATATACACAGCCAAAGCACCAAGAAATAGGATTGCCACCGCGCGCTCTGCAATAAGATTGTTACCGCTGGTTTGTTTTCGGACAGTGAAGCACACGTGAAATTTTTTTTTATGAAAGAACTCCACTGTTCAACCAAAACACGCCCACAAAGAACAGGAAAAAAAAAAAAGAAAGAGGCAAAAAAGAAGTTGTTTTTTCCCCTCCGATTTTAAAGGTTTACACTAAAAATCAGCAATCAAAATGTTAGGACCTTCCAGTCAGAAAATGGGGGGAGAGTCACTCAAAACTGGAGCACCCAGCATCTGGAGCAGCTGTGCATAGAAACCAATCAGCTTCCAGACAGAGCGAAACGCCTCTAGTAATCTTTCCCGCCTTCCTTCCAAATTTTATTGTCAAAGTTTAAAGTGATATTAACCACTAAACCTCAGGAAGGTTTACTCCCCTTCCTGACCAGGCTATTTTGTGCGTAATTTTAACCACTTAAGACCCGGACCATTATGCAAGTAAAGGACCAGGCCAGTTTTTGCGATTTGGCCCTGCGTCGCTTTAACTGACTATTGCGCGGTCGTGCGATGTGGCTCCCAAACAAAATTGGCGTCCTTTTTTCCCCACAAATAGAGCTTTCTTTTGGTGGTATTTGATCACCTCTGCGGATTTTATTTTTGCGCTATAAACAAAAATAGAGCGACAATTTTGAAAAAAAAATATTTTTTACTTTTTGCTATAATAAATATCCCCCAAAAAAAGATATAAAAAACAATTTTTTTCCTCAGTTTAGGCCGATACATATTCTTCCTTTTTTTTACCGAAAATATCGCAATAAGCGTTTATCGATTGGTTTGCGCAAAATTTACAGCGTTTACAAAATAGGGGATAGTTTTATGGCATTTTTATTAATATATATATTTTTTAGGCCTTGACCCATGTTCCTGCTTTGCAGAGACAAAGGATCCATGCCTTCCCCTACTGACAGAACGGCGATCTGCCTTGTTTACATAGTCAGATCGCCCATTGGCTCTCTGCCCAACGATTGGTGGATGCCAGCGGACATTGAGTCTGCGGTATACCCAGATCAGCTCCCACTGTGTATAATCACAGCAGAAGTGGGTCGCTGCACCCCAGTCCCGGAAGTGTCTGATCACGTACAAGATCTGGCGCAGCAGTGCAACCTTGCCGCAGTATATGTACGTTATACTGGCGGCAAGTAGTTATGCAGAAAATTCAAGTGACACCAGACATTCGGCTGAAAGCCAGAGTTTAGAGTGGTGAGGGCTAAGCCACGCTTTGAGTGGGGCAGAACCTCTTCTCTGGGCTACCTAAAAGCTGTAAAGACTTTATGGTGAGTTACACCCCGACCTTTCCACTTCACATAGAAATCAGGGAAAAATGAGACTGAGCGCACCATGCCAGAGTCAGGTGGCTGAGCGCACCATGCCAGAGTCAGGTGGCTGAGCGCACCATGCCAGAGTCAGGTGGCTGAGCGCACCATGCCAGAGTCAGGTGGCTGAGCGCACCATGCCAGAGTCAGGTGGCTGAGCGCACCATGCCAGAGTCAGGTGGCTGAGCGCACCATGCCAGAGTCAGGTGGCTGAGCGCACCATGCCAGAGTCAGGTGGCTGAGCGCACCATGCCAGAGTCAGGTGGCTGAGCGCACCATGCCAGAGTCAGGTGGCTGAGCGCACCATGCCAGAGTCAGGTGGCTGAGCGCACCATGCCAGAGTCAGGTGGCTGAGCGCACCATGCCAGAGTCAGGTGGCTGAGCGCACCATGCCAGAGTCAGGTGGCTGAGCGCACCATGCCAGAGTCAGGTGGCTGAGCGCACCATGCCAGAGTCAGGTGGCTGAGCGCACCATGCCAGAGTCAGGTGGCTGAGCGCACCATGCCAGAGTCAGGTGGCTGAGCGCACCATGCCAGAGTCAGGTGGCTGAGCGCACCATGCCAGAGTCAGGTGGCTGAGCGCACCATGCCAGAGTCAGGTGGCTGAGCGCACCATGCCAGAGTCAGGTGGCTGAGCGCACCATGCCAGAGTCAGGTGACTGAGCGCACCATGCCAGAGTCAGGTGACTGAGCGCACCATGCCAGAGTCAGGTGACTGAGCGCACCATGCCAGAGTCAGGTGACTGAGCGCACCATGCCAGAGTCAGGTGACTGAGCGCACCATGCCAGAGTCAGGTGACTGAGCGCACCATGCCAGAGTCAGGTGACTGAGCGCACCATGCCAGAGTCAGGTGACTGAGCGCACCATGCCAGAGTCAGGTGACTGAGCGCACCATGCCAGAGTCAGGTGACTGAGCGCACCATGCCAGAGTCAGGTGACTGAGCGCACCATGCCAGAGTCAGGTGACTGAGCGCACCATGCCAGAGTCAGGTGACTGAGCGCACCATGCCAGAGTCAGGTGACTGAGCGCACCATGCCAGAGTCAGGTGACTGAGCGCACCATGCCAGAGTCAGGTGACTGAGCGCACCATGCCAGAGTCAGGTGACTGAGCGCACCATGCCAGAGTCAGGTGACTGAGCGCACCATGCCAGAGTCAGGTGACTGAGCGCACCATGCCAGAGTCAGGTGACTGAGCGCACCATGCCAGAGTCAGGTGACTGAGCGCACCATGCCAGAGTCAGGTGACTGAGCGGATCATTCCTGCATAGAAGGTTGGTGAGGCTTTGCTTTAGATTTTTTTTTTTTTTTAACTAAATAAAAGTTTTAGGCAGATCTTAGAATGAGCAAAACATGAAATATTTTATTGATAGCCAAGTATTATTGCTCATAGTGACACAGCAAGGTCAAGCAACGATTGCGGTACTTTTGGTTGAATGTGGAGTTCTTTAAAAACAGTATCCAGCTTTTCCATTCGTTCAAAAATGTTCTTCAAAAAATTGAGCAAACCAAAGCTTTGAATGACTCCAGCAATCACCGAGAATCCAAAGAACCCCATAGAAAATGAACGTTTCCCGCCTAGATAGTATTATCGTAGATAAGACCGCAGTCAACGCTCATCAGTAGAACGTTCTGCTTGTTATTTCACATTGTGCTCCATTCACAACACCAGCAGCAAGCTGGAACCTAAAGCAGAACTCCGGGCAAAATGCAAATACAGAAATGAAATGCATTTATAGGGAGATGTTTTACCAGCCAAGGGATTTGTATTCTTTTCCAGTTGTTAAATGTACACGGCTCTGCCACACGGCACAGCTGTGCAGATGGCATCACTTTCTCTATTACAGCTCTAGCCTGCAGAGAAATGACTTTGCTGCTGTTCCTGGATTATCACAGAAGTAGGTTGGGGGGGGGGGGGGCGATGGGTGTTTTGGACCTGGAACTATGCTCAAGGAACCCCTGGTGACCTCAGACGGAACCCCCCGGTTGAGGGATGCTGTGAAAGGAAGATTGGTGGTGTCCTCTCGCCACCCGCTGACCCGACCGGGATAGTGCAACAAGACTGATAGGAGGAGAGAGCAGACTGAGCAGAGAGATGACCCTATCAGCATGTCCCTCGCTAGCATATTGAATGCAGCACACCTGACCTGTTCCCTGTTCTGATCCCCACTCTGGCTTTTGCTCTATGGGAATTGCAAGAGGCTCATTCAGGTACCTTAAAAGTAAACTAGTTTTAAGTATTTCATTTTGACTTGGTATAAGCCTTCAATGCAAAATGGTGATCAGACTGGAAAAGGTAGGGGAAAAGGACCCAATCAGCTGTGTTGCAGTGCATTGGTGATCAGTCAGGGAGGGGCAAAGTGAGGAGCCAATCAGCCGTGTTGCAGTGCATTAGTGATCAGACAGGGACAGGTAGGGGCAACATTAGGAACCAATCAGCTGTTCTGCAGTGCATCTGAGCTGCAAATCGGCGATAAGACTGGGATGGGGAGGGGCAACATAGAAGCCAATCAGCTGTGTTGCAGTGCATTGGTGATCAGTCAGGGAGGGGCAAAGTGAGGAGCCAATCAGCCGTGTTGCAGTGCATTAGTGATCAGACAGGGACAGGTAGGGGCAACATTAGGAACCAATCAGCTGTTCTGCAGTGCATCTGAGCTGCAAATCAGCGATCAGACTGGGGAGGGGCAACATTAGCAGCCAATCGGCAGTGCATCAGCTGCAAAACGGCGACCAGACTGGGACAAGGAGGGATAATATAAGGAGACAATCAGTGGTGTTGCAGTGCATCAGCGAACAGACTGGGAAGAGGCAATATTAGGAGCCAATGAGCTGTGCGGCAGTGCATCTGAGCTGCAAAACGGCGATCAGACTGGGATAGGGAGGGGTAATGTAAGGAGCCAATCAGCTGTGTTGCAGTGCATCAGCGATCAGACTGGGAAGAGGCAATATTAGCAGCCAATCGGCTGTGCATCAGCTGCAAAACGGCGATCACACTGGGATAGGGAGGGGCAATGTAAGGAGCCAATCAGCTGTGTAGCAATGGATCGGCAATCAGACTGCTACAAGGAGGGGCAACATATAAGCCAATCAGCTGTGAATCCAAATTGCAAAACAGCGATCAGACTGGGATAGGGGTGGGGCAAGGTAGGGAACCAATCAGCTGTGCTAAGGTGCATCTATGATCAGACTGGTACATGAAGGGGTGACACAGGAGCCAATCAGCTGTGTTGCAGTGCATTGGCGATCAGACTGGGATAGGTAGGGGCAAAGTGAGGAGCCAATCAACTGTGCTGCAGTGCACCAGAGCTACAAAAACAGCAAATCAAGACTGGGACAGGGAGGGGGAACATTAGGAGCCAATCAGCAGCGCTGCCGAAAAATAATAGAAGAGAGGTTCATTGTGCTGCAGCTGTGCTTCACTACCCAATTATAATCTGGGGGCAAAGAGGTGACCAGACTATTAGGGCTCTTTCACACGTGCGGACCGTATGTACGCATTTTCATCCGTCCATTGCGGACGAAAACGGGACATACATGGGTCCCTATGCGATTACGGGTGTCAGTGGATGACCATCCGCTGACACCCGTAATCCTCCGCCTCCGCAAAGATCCAAATCCAATTTTTCTTCTGTCTGCCGGATCGGATCAACATAGACATACGGTCCGTGTTCATCCGATCCCCCATAGGGGAGAGCGGAGGAAAGACAGGGCGGTCCCTGCACAGTGTGCGGGGACTGCCCTGTCAGCTGCCAGCTCAGCGGGGATTTTACGGAGCTGAGCTTTTGCGGACACACGGAGCGGATCATTACTGATCCGCCTGTGTGAAAGGGCCCCAACAACTGCAGCAGAGAAAAATAGCTCACTAATCTTGATTGCCATCTAGCAGGCCTGTGCAAATCTCAGGACTGGCTGAAAAAAAATAAAAAATTACAAATCATTAGGCAGCTAAAACGCCTCCCAATGTACGTATTCGTCTTTTGCCTGGAGTTCAGCTTTAATCTTGAAGTCGGTGACCTAGCTCCAGTATACTTAAAGCTGATCCAGAACAATAGCCCAACATTGTGGCTCTCCAAATTGCCTTACTAAACACTCATTGGAGGCGATTTACTAAATCTGGAGAGTGCAAAATCTGGTGCAGCTCTGCATAGAAACCAATCAGCTTCCACTTTTTTTTTTTTGTCAAAGCTTAATTGAACAAGCTGAGGTTAGAAGCTGATCGGCTCCTATGCACAACAGCTGCACCAGATTTGCACTCTCCAGTTTTCGTAAATATAACCCCAGTAAGAGCCGGTTCACACAGGGGCGGCACAACTTCGGGGGCGACTCGGCCAGGCGACATGAAGACGACATCTAAGGAGACTTGCAAAATGACTTCTGTATAGAAGTCAATGCAGGTCACCCCGAGTCGCCCCCGAAGTAGTACAAGAACCTTTTTCTAAGTTGGAGCGACTTGCGTCCCTCCTATTAGAACGGTTCTATTCACTAGAATACGACGCGACTTGTCAGGTGGCTGCGTCGCCTGACGAGTCGCCCCAGTGTGAACCGGGTCTAAAGCTGGCCATACCTTATACAATTTTCTTCTATAGATTTACCAAAACCATATGAGGTTTAATCTAAACACTTTCAATTTGTATGCAATCAGGCAGGCCACTACACAGTTGAAGGAAATTGAATAAGAAAATTGTTTGGCTAGCATATATAAAAGTAATAAAAAAAATTGTGGCAAGTCTCAATGTTTTTCCATTACGATATCTCACTTGTATTATTTATCAATAACCTTCTAAATGTATAAAAAAAAAATAAAGTTACACACCAAGCTCAGCTACTACAAAACTACTCGGCAAAATAGCAAAAAAATAAAATTATTTCATTCCCTCAAACAAGTTTTGCCTGCAAACATCTCGTCCTTAAATAACGGAAACAAAAATAGCGCTCTCTCCAACTCATCCAAAAAAAAAAAAAAAAAAAAAAACACCTTTTAGGGCCAACAGAGAATTTTAAAATAAATGTTCCAACCAAATGCGATCATTTGTTCCATGTAAATGGACTCTGAAGACGCCGTCTGAGCAAAAAGGACTCAAAGTTTCATCTTTTACCACCAACCTAATCTGCATGTGAACTACAGAATCTGTAAGTGCTTTGTGGATGCCAAGCCTGTGAAAATACAGACCAGTGCGCTCGCTGGTTCCAGCTCAAGCCTCGCCCTAAGCATTACCTACGCACATCGGAGCTGGAGACGTTGCACAGCATCATGTGACAAGAGGCTGTAATTTTAAACCAGAAGGACGACGACATCCGAGCCAGACTGAGAAGTCAAAGTCGTGACTCCTAAACATCAATTGGCAGTGACTTTTACTTGTTGTCTGGATATACTCTAATAAGTAATAAAAGCTGGTTTGGCCAAAAAAATGAAGTGCTTATATAATCTATTCCTTGTGACAAATGGTACCTTTTTTTCTAGAGTGCGTGCCCTTTACTTAAAGAAAAATAATAAGTTAACAGACTCCACAAGACATCTGGATCTCAAGGTTTTTCGGCGTTGCAGAGCTCCAGATTCAGGATGTGGATTCGGACTTATTCAATATGATGTTGATGATCTCTCCCTCGTGTGCCTTCATGTGTTCCATCAGAAGTTCCTTACTGGTGGACTCGAACCCGCAAATGCAACAGCAAAATAGCAGAACGCACAGCTCGGTGTCGGGCCTCATCTGGCCTTGTAGTTTTTCGGCGCTGCACGAGCCGCCTTGTGACAGGCTGGCGCTTTGGTTCTCAACGTAACTTGCTTCTGCCGCTGGACGACTCGCAGAAATGGGAGGGTCGCTGTCCACTGCTGTGGAGAAATCTTCCGGTGTCTGCTTTTTCAAAGGGTCTTGCTGGAGCCTAAAATATATATATATATTGCATTAAAAAAAAATATCAGAGCAACCATATATGGCACAGCGTGTGTGTGAGAAGTCTCTAATCACATGTTCCTTCCCAAGTCTAAGCAAGAGACAGAAGTTAAAAGAAGTATGGTTTTTATTTTTTCTAAATCATACTTACCTAGGTGGATGTAGCATCTGGGCCCCACCGGCTCTCAGACCGCCAGCTGCTTAGTTCTCTGGGCTCCCTGAGCAGAGAGCTGGGAACTGTCAGTCACCGCTGTCTGCTCTGCCCCCCACACTCACTGGAATGTGAAAAGGCAGGAGCTGCCGACTCAGCAGTCCAGGCATTGTTGCGATCTTGCCCAGCTCTGTGATGAACGCAGACAGTGGGCTTCAGCCCGCTGTCTGCTGAAAATGGGTCACAGGAGTGCAGAATGGACTACACTCCTGTGATCCACAGGAAAGTACAGCCAAAGCTGCTTATCCACTTAACAGCCGCCCCACAGCAACTTTACTGCTACAGGGCAGCCGTTCTGTGTAGAATCATGTGAAATTTATTTATATATATATATATATATATATACACAGAGAGGCTGGAATGCTGGGAATAAAATCCATCAGTTCCCTGAGTAAAAACACCACACACTGGCTAGGCACACATTTAACCCTTTGATCGCCCTACATGTTTAACCCCTTCCCAGCCAGTGTCATTAGTACAGTGACTGTGCATTTTTTTTTAAGCACTGATCACTGTATTAAGTGTCACTGGCTCCCACAAAATGTCAAAGGTGTCAGTTTGTCCGCCGCAATTTTGCAGTCGCACTATAAGTCACTGATCGTGTGGGGACGGGGGTGCTTTAATTTTTACACTTTCACCTTTAATTTTTTTTGATCACTTTTATTCCTATTACAAGGAATGTAAACATCCCTTGTAATAGGAATAGGGCATGACAGGTCCTCTTTATGTAGAGATCGGGGGGTCTATAAGTCCCCACATCTCTCCTCTAGGAAACAAAAAAAAAATCCTGGCTTTCCAGTTGAATACACAGCAGTGTTTACAACTGCTGGGGCCGGACGCGACGACATAGCGTCACGCCTGGCCTCCGAAGGTCATAGAGACTGCCGGGGACTATCTGATTCGCTGTATTCTTCATGGTGAACATATGCTTATGCTCAGAAAAAGAGGAAAAAAAAAGCCACATAAAAAAAAAACTGTTCTAAACTTTGTACAAAAAAAAAAACACAACACACACACACGTTTTTTTTTTTACATTTTTTACTTTACCACGACCAAACTGCAGTTTACCTCCAATGTTATGTTACATACCGAGTGCTCTGTGACATTGCCTCGTTGATGGCTTTGTTTACTTGCTCATAGTTGTAATTCTGATCACTGGCATGCTTCCACATGTGTGATTTTAGGGATGGAGGGTGACTGCAAACATAGCCACACAGCGAACACCTGCCAATATGCAAAACACAGATGGGGATATTTTATCAAGAAAAAAAAAAACAAACACAATTAGACACAAATGGGGCTTCCTCTTATTTAGAAAAGTATTATCAGTATAGATGGTTAAAGGCAAGGTTTTTAAAAAATAAAACACACACATACACACAACATACATGTTATACTTACCTGTTCTGTGTAATGGTTTTGCACAGAACAGTTTAGATCCTCCGTCTTCTCAGGTTCCCCGCTGGAACTCCAGGCCCCTACCACTTGCCAAGTGCCCCCAGAGGAAACCGCTGCTGGCGGGGGGGCTCCCGAGCCATGCAGACACAGAGCTACAGCTCGGCCCCGTCCCCTCTCCTCATTGGCTAACTAGTGGTGATTGACAGCATCAGAAGCCAGTGGCTCCCACTGCTGTCTTAGCCAATGAGGAGGGAGAGCCGAGGCTCTAGCGCACATCGCGATGGGGCTCAGATAAGTATTAGGGGGGAGCTCCTGCACCGAGTTTCTTTTCTTTTATGCATACAAAAACCTTGCGCCTTTAGAACCACTTTATATGAGATTTTAGCGATTGGGTTCTCTAATGCAGGGGTAGCAAACCTTGGAATTTTACAGGTTGTGGAAATACAAGTCCCATGAGGCTTTGCAAAACTGACCGCCAGAGGCATGAATACCAGAAGCATGCATGATGGGATTTGTAGTTTCACCACATCAGGAGTGCAGAGGTTGCTTTGGTTAAAACCCCAAGGAGGTAAATGCAATCAGAAAAAGCAAGAAGACGGTCACATACCTATAAGGCTTATCAGAAGTATGAATTCTTATGTGATTGCGAACACCAACGTATGTAGGACTAGTGTAGCTGCACACATCACACCGATATACTTTTGTCATGCTGGATTTGTTACCTGCGGTTACAAAGAAAAGAGAGTCACTAGTGAAGGGAGAGAAGATTCCTCAGGTTTCCAGTGATATATTATGTGTACAAAAAAAATGTTTGCAGCTATATTGTTAAAACAAAAAAGCCTGAAAAAAACTTTTCTTGGAGTCAATTAAGAGACACACAGGTTATATTGTCGCCTACAGGAGGATTGGACAATGGCAAACAAAAAAATAAAAACCTGCTACCAGCAAGCCTCTGTTTTGTTGCAAAGCAGCATCAAGAGCATGATCAGAGGGGGTGGGGGACCCGTGTCCTTCAATGGACTCCAAGAAAATGATTTTACAGCAAGTCCAAAAATTTCTCTTTTAGTTTATGGACACAGGAACTTGTTCAAAAGCGGTCCAATTGAGGGATGGGCAATACAAACACACACAACAGAACTGGGGACAAACTTCGGCTTAAATAGCCACCTGAAAAGTCTTTGGCCAAAACCTTGCCCCAACCAAAACCTAGCATCAGATGAGGCTGAAACATCCACCTGGTAGAACTTCCATAACATGTGAGCAGAAGACTAGGAAGCAGCCTTGAAAATCTCAGGAATAGTTGTCCAGTGGCAAAAAAGACCAAGAAGCATTCATCTCCATTAGAACATGCCTTGAAGGAAAGGGTAGAACCCGATCTTTGGAGAACATAGGATTAGATTATATGTTGTCCGAGCCACCTAGACATGGAGGAACGATAAGCTAATGTACGCTTTTGGTGTCCATCCGGCATCATAAAAAGGGGAGTCAGTCCTTCTGATCTAAGAAGTGGCTGAAAGACTCCCAAACCACAGCCAGACAATGTAGGGAAATTTCCCTTTGGCAAACTGGAGTCAGACAGAAGGATGGAAAAACAACTTCCGGGTTGAGTTGAAAAGCTGTAAATACTTTGGGCAAAAAGGAAATCTTAAACCTCAAGACCACCTTGTCCCTATGCAAAACTAATATATATATATATATATATATATATATATATATATAGTATCTGTCACATGATTCATCTCCCCTGTGTCATCCAGTGGCGACTGCAGGGGAAAGGAGGGAGAGGCGACAACAGGCCATAGGAGCTCCTATGGGTTATGCGACTGCTCAGGCCTTGTCAGCCATTGTCGAGTACTCTCGACATCCTATGCCCTAGTACGGAACTTCCTCCATATGTGTGTAAATGAGAACCTTGTCAAGAAGAATGTACAAAATACAGCGATGGGAATCACCGAACCGTCGTCTCCTGTCCATCCTGTTCATTCGGCGGCAGTCACATACACAGTCCCGCCTCCGGCATCGGCATTGGACCAGCTCCTGTGATTGATAGAACACTGGTCCACTGCCGATGGCGGAAGCGGGACTGTGTGTGTGTGTGACGTTAGAGCCGAGTAAACAGGAGAGACGGCTTGTGAATTGCGGCGGCGCTCGTCCCCCTCCGAGCCCAAGGTACACTATCGGCGTATAGCGCGCACCCGCGATTTCCCCCTATTATCAGGGGGAAAAAATTGCGTGGTATACGTTGGTAAATAAATAAATAATAACTTTACTTGCTTCATATCATTGTTGAAAATAATGTTTCCCACCCACTCTACCTCCACAAGTCAATTGCCTCATTCAAAGTCCCACCTTTCATCCTTATTTACAGGACAATTATTTGTGGTCTCTAAACAAATCTGCCCTTTATGGAAGAGTGGGAAGAAAGCCATTGTTGAAAGAAAGACATAAGAAGTCCTGTTTGCAGTTTGTGAGAAGCCATGTGGGGGAGGGGACACAGCAAACATGCGGAAGAAGGTGCTCTGGTCAGATGAGACCAAAATTGAACTTTTTGGCCTAGAAGCAAAACTCTATGTGTGGCGGAAAACTAACTACACATCGCCCTGAACACACCATCCCCACTGTGAAACATGGTGGTGGTGGCATCATATTGTGGGGATGCTTTTCTTCAGCAGGGACAGGGAAGCTGGTCAGAGTTGATGGGAAGATGGATGGAGCCAAATACAGGACAATCTTAGAAGAAAACCTGTTAGAGTCTGTAAAAGACGAGACTGGGTGGAGGTTCACCTTCCAGCAGGACAACGACCCTAAAGTACACCCAGAGCTACAATGGAATGGTTTAGATCAGAGCATATACATGTGTTAGAATGGCCCAGTTACAGCCCAGACCTAAATCACATTGAGAATCTGTGGCAAGACATGAAAATTGCTGTTCACAGACACTCTCCATCCAATCTGACAGAACTTGAGATATTTTACAAAGAAGAAGAATGGGCAGAAATGTCCCTCTCTAGATGTGCAAAGCTGGTAGACACACCCCCAAAAAGACTTGTAGAGAAAGGGGGGGTTCTACAAAGTATTGACTCTGGGGGGCGCCATACAAATGTCCCCCCCACACTTTTCACATATTTGTAAAACATTTTGAAAACCATTTATCATTTTCATTCCACTTCACAATTAATGTGCCACTTTGTGTTGGTCCATCACATAAAATACATTTACATTTTTGGTTGCAACATGACAAAATGTGGAAAATTTTAAGGGGTATGAATACTTTTTCAAGGCACTGTAGGTGCTGCCAAAAACGGACGATATGAATAAGGCGCGATTGTGAAGAATGGGAGATTTATTTTCTTTGGGAAGACCAAAAAAGTCCGGCAAAGAGACACTGTCAAACTTTTCTTTGGTTCTTGGGCCTTGTGTTCAAGTATAAACACATTTTTTACAAAAAAAAAAATTATAAAAAAAAAAATGTATAAGTTTATGATTTTCTGTTGGGCCGCATTCATAGCCATCTGGGGCTGCATGTTGTGTGCTAAAGGATCCCTGAATCCTTGTTTTGCACTCCTGTGACGTGCCTTCACTTCTGTGACCCGTTTTCAGCAGACAGTGGGCTGAAGCCCGCTGTCGGCTGACACTAGAGCCGATCCAGGCTCGGAAAAGATTGCGACAATGGAGTCGGGATCCGCCCACATGCCTGGACTAGCAACCGGCTCAGCCTCTCAATGGGCCGCCGAGAGCCTGAGCTGGACGCTCCCGCCCCCTCCACATCCCAGCGCTCCAGTGAGTGGGGGGGGGTTAATGCAGGGTTTGACAAATTTACTTGGAATCTAGGAGCCAGATAAAAAAGTTAAGAGCCAGAAAACGCGCCACGTTCTGACGAGCTTGCGCGCAGAATCGAACACATACGCGAGTAGCGCCGGCATATGTAAACGGTATTCAAACCACACGTGTGAGGTATCGCCGCGATCGTTAGAGTGAGAGCAATAATTCTAGCCCTAGACCTCCTCTAACTCAAAACATGCAACCTGTAGAATTTTTTAAACGTCGCCTATGGAGATTTTAAAGGGTAAAAGTTTGTCAGCTTTCCACAAGCAGACGCAATTTTGAAGCGTGACATGTTGGGTATCAATTTACTCGGCGTAACATTATCTTTAACAATTAAAAAAAAAAATTGGGATAACTTTACTGTTGTCTTATTTTTTTATTTAAAAAAGTGTATTTTTTCCCCAAAAAAGTGCGCTTGTAAGACCGCTGCGCAAATACGGCGTGACAGAAAGTATTGCAACGATCGCCATTTTATTCTCTAGGGTGTTAGAATAAAAAATATATATAATGTTTGGGGGTTCCAATTAAAGGGAAGGAGATGGCAGTGAAAATAGTGAAAAATTACATTAGAACTGCTGTTTAACTTGTAATGCCAACGGCCACCACCAGATGGCGCCAGGTCACAGAAGGACATTGTCGACCCCTGGGTTAATGTAAAGTCAAAGCCAGGATTGGGTGAAGGGAAGGACCCGTCAGAGAGAACAGAGCTATAGAAAGGCTTCCAGGTTGGGTCCTTGAAGACAGGCACCACCTCTGACTGGTTATTCTGGTTATGGTGGAACATAGCTTGTCCCCCAATGGGAATGGACCACTTCTGAACAATATGTTCACCAGATGAATACAAGGCTAAAAAGTGCATAGGAAAAAAGAGAAAAAAATAAAAATGATCAGCATACATTCATTCTCTACAGGGAAATAGTTGAAAAGGCGGGTGCAAAGGGGAAGTCTTTCCAACCTTAAAGCGATACTAAAAACACACACAATGTTTTACATTGTCCCTTCTATTTCTGTATGTGGATGATGTCATTGTAATTATTTTATAAAAAAAAAAAAATCTAAGTACCTTTTTCCTAATCGATATACAGAGCTGTCACATGACCCAGCTCTTTCCCAGCCTGTCTGCAGGGAAACATAAGCAGGAGGAGCCTCTTAGTCCTCTGCTGCTGGTCACATGTTCAAAATAAAATAAAAATAAAAAACAGCCTTTGGAATACAGAGTAAAAATATATAATTAATATCAATAAACTGTTTTCAAAATTGTCATACAAATACAGTATTTTTGAAACCAAATCTTTATTATTTTTTGCCAACAAGGTGTGGGTGAATTTCTGCCAGGGGAGGAGAAGCCTTCATTAATCTACATGCAACACCCCGCCCCTCCCCATTGTGTTTAGATGGGTAGTGGTCATGAAGGAGGGAGGGAAGGAGAGGGTTGTCACTTAGCACTGTGTATACGCCCACATGTGTGACTCTAAAGTCACATGGGCTTCTCAGATGCGATAGAAGGAAATGCTCAGCATAGAAACTGAGCATGTGCAGAGTTGCCAACACTGCTCTGTAAAATCCCCTATCTGAATTGGGGACGTGGAGTGAAGGGGGAGATGGAGAGCAGCAGATCAAAAATCTGCAGAATACAGAAAAGGAATCTCATAATGACAGAGAGAGTCTGAACATGTAATGCGCCATTTGATTGTTTTTTTAGGATGTGGGTTTAGAGCAAAGTTTGACAAATTTGCTTGCAATCTAGGAGCCAGCTAAAAAAGTTAGGAGCCAGAAAATGCGCCCCGTCCCGCCAAGCTCGCGCGCAGAAGCGAACACATACCTGAGCGGCGCCCACATATGTAAATGGTGTTCAAACCACACATGTGAGGTATCGCCGCGATTGGTAGAGCGAGAGCAATAATTCTAGCCCTAGACCTCCTCTAACTCAAACATGCAACCTGTAGAATTTTTTAAACGTCGCATATGGAGATTTTAAAGGGTAAAAGTTTGTCGGCATTCTACGAGCGGACGCAATTTTGAAGCGTGACATGTTGGGTATCAATTTAATCTGCGCAACATTATCTTTCACAATATAAAAAAAAATTGTGATAACTTTACTGTTGTCTTATTTTTTATAAATAAAATAAAAAGTGTATTTTTTCCCCAAAAAGGTGCGCTTGCAAGACCGCGGCGCAAATATGGCGTGACAGAAAGTATTGCAACAACCGCCATTTTATTCTCTAGGGTGTTAGAATAAAAAAAAAATATATATATATATATATAATGTTTGGGGGTTCTAATTAGAGGGAAGGAGATGGCAGTGAAAAAAAAACTTTAAGAACTGCTGCCACCAGATGGCGTCAGGTCACAGAAGGAAGCTTGGGCCTTCACAAGGCTGCAAAGCCGCGGCCTCAATGTGCAGCCGTGCGCCCCCACCTCGCGATCACGGCGGGCCTGCGACGGCCGGTAATTGAGGCCGCGGCTTTATAGGCCACAAAGCCGCGGCCTCAATTACCGGCGGGCCTCAGGTCACAATTGCGACCGGGTGCCCGGAGTTTAGTGACACTATGAACTGAATTTTAGGACTGTAGTCTAGGTGCAGTTTACTTTTAAAAGGAACTCATGCTGAGCACGGTAACAGTTTTCCTTTACTACAACCCTTCCCAGCTGCACATGATCCTATGGCCACTTAGTGCTCTGTGATGAGACAAGTACACACTATAGAGCAGGGATCCTCAAACTACGGCCCTTCAGCTGTTGTAGAACTACACATCCCATGAGGCATTGTAAGACACTGACATTCACAGACATGACTAGGCATGATGGGAATTGTAGTTCCTGAACAACTGGAGGGCCGTAGTTTGAAGACCCATGCTATAGAGCAGGGGTCTCCAAACTGTGCCCCAAGGGCCGGATGTGGCCCTTTGCTAGCCTTCATCCGGCCCTTGGGGCAGTATTGCTCCCAATGATATGAGGCACTATTCCTCCCAATGGCACCAACAATGGGGTACTATTTCTTAGACTAAAAGCAATGATGGAGCACTATTCCTCCTCCTACTGCCCAACAACACTGGGGCCATGTTTATTCTCACTGATGCTCGGCCCTGGGGCATTTTCTACCCCAACTGGTCAGAATCTGGCCCCCCTGAAGTCAGAAAGACCGTAAACTGGCCCTTTGCTTTAAAAGTATGGAGACCCCTGCTATAGAGGGATATGCTTTGTTCATATTTTATGTCTGAGATTTACAACCACTTAAAAGCCGAACCAATTAATTTTATTCTAGCTTCAGGCCAACTTGGTTTCACAGTGGTATTGTTGTCTGCTGTGGATAATAAAACTCCTTTGGTTAAGAATTCAGACAACATACCACCTTCCAGGGAAAAGCTCTCTTCTGTCTCCTCTGTGCAGAGCTGTGCGTCGTCACTGGCAGAAGATCCCGAGTCTAGAAGTTTCCGGTGCTCCCTCTCATGAGTCCTCAACTGGCTCTGTAAAAGGGTTACATATAATTACCGAATAAAAAAAAAAAGAATGAAAACATTCTTTGGGCTACCAAGGTTGTCATCAAAAATATACAGGACACGGTTACATGCTAGCTGTAACATTCAACGGGTTCCACACATGGCTGTAGCATGATGACTGTTACAGCAATGTATCCATGCCCCTAGGAAACACAAGGCTCATTAACCACTTGTCTGCCAGAAACTTTACCCCCTTCCTGCCCAGGCCAATTTTCAGCTTCTAATGTTGTCACTCTTTGAATGACAATTGCTCAGTCATGGAACACTGTACCCCCATAGGACGACATTTTTATCTCACACATATAGAGCTTTCTTTTGGAGGTATTTAAAAGGGCTTGTAAAAGGTACAATTTTTTTCCCTCTAAATAGTTTCCTTTCCCTTAGTGCAGTCCTCCTTCACTTACCTCATCCTTCCATTTTGCTTTTAAATGTCCTTATTTCTTCTGAGAAATCCTCACTTCCTGTTCTTCTGTCTGTAACTCCACACAGTAATGCAAGGCTTTCTCCCTGGTGTGGAGTGTCATGCTCGCCCCCTCCCTTGGACTACAGGAGAGTCAGGACGCTCTCTACGTTGCAGATAGAGAAAGGAGCTGTGTGTTAGTGAGCGTCCTGACTCTCCTGTAGTCCAAGGGAGGGAGAAAGCCTCACATTACAGTGTGGAGTTACAGACAGAAGAACAGGAAGTGAGGATTTCTCAGAAGAAGTAAGAACATTTAAAAGCAACATGGAAGGATGAGGTAAGTGAAGGAGGATTGCACTAAGGGAAAGGAAGCCATTTAGGCTCCATTCACATCTATGCGACAAAATGCCCGACGCCGGCCGCTTCTGCCGCTAGAGGGGAGAATTCCCATTGCCGTCTATGGAGATGGTTCACATCTCATAGACGCCGAACGCCTGAAAAAAAGTCCCGGACCCTTTTTTTCAGGCGACATTGGCGTTCGCCCATTGACAGCAATGGGAAGAATCTGAAAAAAAAAAAAAAGGATACACACTCGCGGCAAAATACGCCTCGTACGCCGTACGCCGCTGTCGCATAGATGTGAATGCAGCCTTAGGGGGAAAAAAAATGTACCTTTACAACCCCTTTAATCGCCACTGTTTTTATTTTATTTTTTTGATAAACAGATTAAGAACAACAATTTTGAAAAAATAAATAAAATAAAAATCATAGTTTGCTACAAAATATTTCAAACAGGTAATTGTTCTCTTTCACCGATGTGTGCGGAGGAGGCGGCACTGTTGGGACTGCACTGATTATCAGGACACCGATTATCACCATTTAGAGATGCATTTTTCCATCTGTCTGCGTATTGGATGAACACAGACAGACGGTCCGTGTTCATCCGATCCCCCTATAGGGGAGAGCGGAGATCTGACAGGGCGGTCCCTGCACAGTGTGCGGGGACCGCCCTGTCATCCACCGGCTCAGCGGGGATCAATGGAGCTCTGAGCAAGCAGAGGTTCACGGGGTGGATCATCACGGATCCGTCCCGTGTAAAAAAAGGGCCCTTACAAGGTCTTCTACTACTGCTTGTTATACAGGCATACCCCACTTTTAAGTACACAATGGGACCAGAGCATGGATGTAAAACGAAAATGTACTTAAAGTGAAACAATACCCTTTTACACTTATAGTGTGTAGTGGAGGGTCAGGGGGTGTAGTGGGGGTGTTAGGAGCTGTAGTTAAGGTCTCAGGGGCTGTAGTGGGGGTGACAGGGGCACACTGGAACAGGGTGGGCTATGCTCTCTGAGCTTCAGCTCCTTCTACTGTGGCTGCAAAATGTCTGTACAGTGCTTGTAAGGCACTTTACATACACTCACAGGTATGTCCTTACTTGCGAGTGTATGTAAAGTGAGTGTACTTAAAGCGGGGTATGCCTGTACTCATTTTATGCACAACACCATCTAATGGCTGAAAGGGAGAAGCCTAGACCAGCGATGGCGAACCTTGGCACTCCAGATATTTTGGAACTACATTTCCCATGATGCTTAACTACACTGCAGAGTAATGAGCATCATGGGAAATGTAGTTCCAAAACATCTGGGGTGCCAAGGTTCACCATCACTGGCCTAGACCAGGGATATGCAATTAGCGGACCTCCAGCTGTTGCAGAACTACAAGTCCCATGAGGCATAGCAAGACTCTGGCAGCCACAAGCATGACACCCAGAGGCATGATGAGACTTGTAGTTTTGCAACAGCTGGAGGTCCGCTAATTGCTTATCGCTGGCCTAGACCATTCATACTAGAAGGATGACAAGGGACCTCCTACTGTCAAGCTCTGTCTCTTCCTCCCATGCTCATCTCCAGGATTTCTCCAGAGCCTCTCCCATCCTCTGGAACTCACTACATCAACCTGTCCGGCTATCCCCTACGCTTGCTACCTTTAGGCGATCCCTGAAAACTCACCTCTTCAGGGAAGCCACGTCTCCAACTAATCATTTACCACTTCCATCAGCTCATTCCCCACAGTTACAACCTTTTGTACCACCTGCCCCACCCTATTAGATTGTAAGCTCTTCTGAGCAGGGCCCTCTTAATCCTCTTGTATTTTATTGTATTGTAACTGTATTGTCTCCCTTTATATTGTAAAGCGCTGCATAAACTGTTGGCGCTATAAAAAATCCTGTATAATAATAATAATAATAATAATAATAATAATAATAATGCAGGATTTTTTTTTGTAGGATTCAGGTATTAGAGGAAAGGCCAAACCCAAATGCTGGACTTTTATTTAAAATGTTGATATATACTGGATATCTTAAAAACCACATACCATTTACTTTAAAAAAAAAAAAAAAAAGAAAAAAGCACCCAGAGCGAGTAGTCACCACAAAAAGATAGCTACCTTGTAATAAAAGGATTCATTACAATTCTTGCACTCGTATTTGATCGCCTTGCAATGATTGATCATGTGGTTCTCCAGGTCGCCGCTGTTTTCCGCTATGTGGTCGCAAATCGGGCACTGGTAGGGCTGTCTCTGCCGATGAACACGCAAGTGCTGCTTAATGTAACCTTTATTGTCACTGGTGTAATGGCACAGGCGGCATCGGAAAGGGCGTTCAGCGCGAGGTAAGTACTCCACAAGGCCATTGCCGGAGCCAAGGTCGCTGGCATTCTCGCTCTGGGCATTGTCCTGCAACTCTTTCAGAATGTCGTCATCTGTGGCATTCTGATCAGTCCTTTCCCTTAGTTTCTCAATCACTTTCAGCAAAGACGTGCTAATCCCCGCTTTCATTGGGATCTGAGTCAGTTCGCTTTTCTGGTTTAGCTCCTCGGGGACCTTGGAGGATTCCACCTTTGGACAAGTGCCGTGGGTCTGGTCAGCGTCTCTCTGCCCGGTGTCTGGATCAATGGGATCAGGATCGTGGATAAGCCGTAGGCTGGATTTGGGACATTCCACTATTTGGATAGGCATGGTCACCAGTGCCTCAGCAGCCAATGAATGAAGCCTCAAACACTCCGAGTTGGTCCTCCTCCGTACCGGAGGTGAATTCTCATCGGTAACGCCAAAATCCGAGCCGTTCTTAACAGGGTTACTCCACCCGATAATAATTTCTTCGCTTTCTACAACGTTTTCAAGCTCGACAGACGCACCGAGGTGGGAATCGAGTTTCTTTTCGATTTCATCGTCTGCATTCAACAGAAAAGGTTTGGGTGAACCGTTTTCCTCGGCACTTGGCAGGCGTTCTACAATCACATTCACGTGGCCCTTTGTGTTTTGGCTACAGCTGATTATTTTCTGAGCGGACGAGAGCAGGCTCTCTCTCAGAAAGCTATCCTGATCGGACTCTGGTGTGGCATCATCAACTACGATTACTTCCGTCAAGGGAGCGGCCGATTGGCTTAGCGTTTCCACCTCCTTTATTGGAACGTCTTTCGGCACCACGCTTTGTTCCTGAGCGCCGGAGCTCTGCTCATGCTGTTGGAGGTCAGCGTTTTCAGACAGCACCGACTCGCTTCCTTGAGGCGTGTGCGCAACGGTGGAATCCGGTAAGCTGGCAGACTCGTTCTCTTCCTCAAATATGGGGTAGGAGCAGTCCACCTCCCCAGCGTGCTTCCAAGCGTGCGTTTTCAACATTCGCTGTTGGCCGCAGGTATAGCGACAGATCAGGCAGCGGTAAAGGCCGTAAGCTTCGTAGGCGTACCATTTTTTTCTTGCTGGCTCGAGGGCTTTTGGACTGAGCGGCTTATCTTCTTGTGGCTGGTCTTTACCCTGCGAAGGTGCGGCGACCTCCATTTCACAGTGCGTTTTAATGTGAGCTTCCAGCTCGCTGTGGGATTTAAAAGTCATGTGGCACTCTGAGCACATTAAGATTATTTCATTCTGCTGTCCGTGACTTTTCACATGGGCTGCAAGCGTTTCAAAAGAAGGAGACACAAACTTGCAAAGGCTGCACTGGTAGAACATGACTTTCCTGCTGCTCTGTGAAGGGCTCTCAGTCGTGTTGGTTGTAGTCTCCTCCTTGACCCTCTTGGAGCCGACTTCAGGTAGGTCCGCCATTTTGGACACTGACTGCACTTCTTCCTCTTCTACTGGGTAGGAACGCTTTTTCCCTTCAAGGGCCCTAGCGGTCTCCTCGCCCTTTACCATGGCGGTCAGCTTCTGGATCACGCTAATCAAAGGGTCGTTACACTTCTGTTTCATCTCTGGCTTGGTATGGATCCTTGCATCTGGAGTCACGCGGTCGTCTGAACCAACATCCACGCTTGACATCGGAATCCCACTTTCCTTATCGTCCATCACACCTAAAAATAAATGGAAAAAAAAAAAGTTAATTTACTGAAGAGTGAAAAACAAATATACCTCAATCTTTACAGACCCGATAAGGTTTTCTTCTGAATAAAGGAGAGGCAATTCCCTGCAACAATGGCCAGTACAGACCAGGTGGGATCTATAGGCGTGTCAGGTGTAGAATTTGAAAACTTCTAAGGCCCCTTTCACACAAGAGGTCCAATCGTGTCCAGCTGTTATCCGGACCCAAATCGGACTCTACATTCTCCTCTCTATGGGCAGTCAGAATGTAAACAGACTTGTATCCGTTTACACCCAAGCTACCTCCGGGTCCGATCGGACAAAAAAAATAAAAAATAAAAACACACACAAAAAAATATAAAAAAAGACACACAATTAAAACACACACAAACCAAAATACAGCCTGGCCAGGCCGCTTCGTAGGCGTACAATTTGTTTTCCTCACTGGCTCAAGGGCGTTTGGATCGAGTGGCTTGTGCTCTTGTGGTTGATCTTTAGCCTGTAAAGGTGTGGCGATCTCCATTTCACAGTGCATTTTAACCACCTGCCGCAGACATAAAACTTACTAATACAGCGGCAAGGTGGCACTGCTGCGCCGGATCTGGCATCTAGTACGTGATTTGACACTTCCAGGTCTGGGTCACCAGCTCTGATTATACACAGCGGGAGCTGATCTGTAGGGTACCAAGGACTCAATGTCCTCCAGCACCCGCCAATCATCTGGCACAGAGGCAGAACGATGGTATGTAAACAAGGCAGATTGCCGTTCTTACAGGAGGAAAGGCATGGATCCACTTCAAAAGCAGAGAGTGGGGAGCTAAAGTTACACTGTGCAAAAATCAGTGAGGAGAGCTCTCAGAGCTGATTGGAGGGAAGGGACACTACCCTTTCACACAGGTAACAGAGCTGAGACTGTCAATCATAGGCTTGTGTGCACTGGAGCTGCCTCCCCTGTCACCTTTTATCCAATGGTGTCACGAAAACTTGTCAGAAGTGACTTACTTATCCTGATAACAGACGAAACAGGGCAGCAGACAGAAATGACAAAAGGTTCCTGGACTATTTTGGTGCAACTTCAACACGACTTGCATTGACCCCTGTTAAAAAAAAAAAAAAAAAAAAAGCTGTATGCAAGCCACACAGGAATGTCGGATTTACACCCCTTGCACAATGAAGCAGTTTTCAGGCATTTTAGTGCTAGAAATAGCGCCTGTAAAGTACCCGAACACTGCCTCCTGTGCCACCTGAATATGAAAGCCCGAGTGCTTTCACACTTGGGCGGTGCGCTTGCGGGACGTTAGAAAAAAAAGTCATGCAAGCAGCATCTTTGGGGCGATTTGTAAAGCCCATTGCAATGAATGGACAGCGGAAGCTTCCGAAGTGCCTGAATAGTGCGCCGCAACACGGACGGTTTTAATCACTTTGTCCGCTAGTGGGGGTTAAAAGCGCCCCACTAGCAGCAGAAAAGCGCCACTTAAACATTGGTCAGTGGTGTTTGATATATATATATAGGGGGGGGGGGGGGGATTCTTGTACATCTCTTTTAAGACACAAAAAGTTCAGCCTTTAGGCTGCATTCACACCTGAGCGTAGGTCGTTCGGTCGTTTTTTCCGGCGTTTTGACGCGCGTATTCATGCTTGTTT
>NC_053499.1:156065304-156092804 GCF_905171775.1 Rana temporaria | reverse complement strand
TGGTGCCAGCTCACACAAAAAATTCTAGTCGCCATGGCGCCCAGGATTTGTCGAGCCCTGATCTGGGATGCCAAGGTTCGCCATCACTGACCTAGACCCAGAACCATCACTTCCCTATGGGCCTGAACCCAAACTAGATCGGGCAAAGACCTTCTGGCGCCCATTGGAACCGAAACGGTTAATTCTCTGCACTCCTGACACCGTCTCTTGCCTTTCCCCGGCTAAATATGCATCTTCAGTAATAGCTGAAAGGCACAATCTATTTACCTGTCTTAATTGCCCCGCGTTCCCTACTAAAAATTCCAAAAGCAGAATTTTAATTACACGAGCCTGCAGGCCCTGAAACTGTACTTCCAAATCAAAAATGTGTTTAGCGGCATTTAAGATTCTGTTTCAATTGCTGTGCAAAGCGGCTCCCTGTGTCTGCGCGGAGCGTGACACCTATACATTAAGTATACATAACAGGCAGCCAAGCGTACGTGAACAGACAGCTAATCAACTGTCACTAATCGCCTTCCAAAGAAAAAAAACAGTCAGAGGACTCTCCTAGTCAATGTAACTTAAACCCAACAAGTGGCTAAATGATTGTTGGAAGACGTTAAACGCGCCACCCGTCTCGTTATTTACACCGGAGGTAATCTAGCAGTACACAGAGAAGGTGGAGAGTTAGAAAGAATCGTTAATCAAAACACAAATCAGCCCACAGACACGAGATGGGAGCAGGAGAAAGCGCCTCCAGCACTATGGCGGGATACAGGACCTGTCACAGCCTGCTGATAGGAGGAAAACGCAGAGTCCTTATTACAGCTGTGCATTCCATCTCATAGAATACGATGAGGTCACCGCAGCAGCCAGGGACCAACCTTTACCCACACACAGGGGCAGCCAGGTACCAACCTTTACCCACACACAGGGGCAGCCAGGGACCAACCTTTACCCACACACAGGGGCAGTCAGGGACCAACCTTTACCCACACACAGGGGCAGCCAGGTACCAACCTTTACCCACACACAGGGGCAGCCAGGGACCAACCTTTACCCACACACAGGGGCAGCCAGGGACCAACCTTTACCCACACACAGGGGCAGCCAGGGACCAACCTTTACCCACACACAGGGGCAGCCAGGGACCAACCTTTACCCACACACAGGGGCAGCCAGGGACCAACCTTTACCCACACACAGGGGCAGCCAGGGACCAACCTTTACCCACACACAGGGGCAGCCAGGGACCAACCTTTACCCACACACAGGGGCAGCCAGGGACCAACCTTTACCCACACACAGGGGCAGCCAGGGACCAACCTTTACCCACACACAGGGGCAGCCAGGGACCAACCTTTACCCACACACAGGGGCAGCCAGGGACCAACCTTTAAGACACACACACAGGGGCAGCCAGGGCGGTAAAAAACAGTCTGCAGTTTTACCGCCCACCTAAACTGGGGCATGCAGCTACTCAGGGCTATAACATGACACAGCTGCAATGCTTTGCGGCAAAAATTAAACGGCACTTCGGGTTTAAGTCAATTGGGCCGCAACGTAACCATCCTGCAAACCCATGGCAGCGCGCTGTGTCTGCATTTTGAGGGTTAAAACAAGGGAGGTGAGGAGGCAAGACATCACCACCTGTCAAATGCCTCTGAAAAGCAATCCACCAAAGACTGCTTTTCAGAGGGATATTTTCCTTGCAGTGAGCAGATGATGTCATCGGCGCATGCGCTGTGAAGAAACGGCCCTCAGTGTCGTTTCTTCACGCGCAAGTGCTGTGACCGACGGCTCCCGTGCGCATGCGAGAGAGTGACATCACGCGGCTCCAGCCATTTACAGAGCCGGAGTCCTCGGCCCCAGAAGGAAGAGGGGAAAAGATGGACGTGGCCTGCACAGGGGACAACGTGGGCTTAGTTTTCAGGCAAGTGTCACATAATGGGCTAGTATGAGATGCATGGATTTTTTACCATGCGATTAGAGCCTCAGGCTCTAATTGGTTTCAAAAAGGTGTGCGACACTGGTAAATTAATATTCGCTAATGTCTTCCTGTTTTTCCTCCCGGACCAATCAGGAAGCGAGCCACGAAGAAGACCCAAGCGGCCGGGAGCCACCAAGAAGACCCAAGCGGCCGAGAGCCCCAAGACGACCCAAGCGGCCGAGAGCCCCAAGACGACCCAAGCGGCCGAGAGCCCCAAGACGACCCAAGCGGCCGAGAGCCCCAAGACGACCCAAGCGGCCGAGAGCCCCAAGACGACCCAAGCGGCCGAGAGCCCCAAGACGACCCAAGCGGCCGAGAGCCCCAAGACGACCCAAGCGGCCGAGAGCCCCAAGACGACCCAAGCGGCCGAGAGCCCCAAGACGACCCAAGCGGCCGAGAGCCCCAAGACGACCCAAGCGGCCGAGAGCCCCAAGACGACCCAAGCGGCCGAGAGCCCCAAGACGACCCAAGCGGCCGAGAGCCCCAAGACGACCCAAGCGGCCGAGAGCCCCAAGACGACCCAAGCGGCCGAGAGCCCCAAGACGACCCAAGCGGCCGAGAGCCCCAAGACGACCCAACCGGCCGAGAGCCCCAAGACGACCCAACCGGCCGAGAGCCCCAAGAAGACCCAACCGGCCGGGAGCCCCAAGAAGACCCAACCGGCCGGGAGCCCCAAGAAGACCCAACCGGCCGGGAGCCCCAAGACGACCCAACTGGCCGGGAGTCCTAATTGACTAGGAGGAGAAGGACCGCCAGTACTCAGGAGGAGATGTGGGGGGAGCCACAACCTGGATGGGGTAAGTGCGGGGCTGGGCGAGCAAAGTGGCGATCGATTGATCGACAGAGCCCTGCCCCCCACCCCCCCCTAGAAAAATGAGCTCCAGCCACCACTGGGTTGGAGCTCCACTGCCTATTGCAGATTTTCTCACTTCCTGTCAAAAGAAACAGTTTCCAGTAGGACAGGAAGTGAGGGGAAATCTCTGTATTGGAGCCCAGGATGAACGCGAAAGCCAGATAGGAATTCTAGTCTTTCCCAACTCTACCCAAAACTGGAAGCTTTGGCCCCGACATAAAACTTTAATGTCACTTTTGTAAAGTTTGAAAACCTTGTATGAGCCAAAATCCCACCGCTGACCATTATACAAACATGAACGACTCAATAAAGATGCCGTTTACAAGCATATTCAAAGATCCAGGACGAGGTGCGCCCATCACAATTACACTCCATCTTTGAAAACCGTTGCCTTGAAGAGCTCGGGAACCGTGCCAGTAATTATGTTCTTCCTCGGAAATTCTAAGCTTGGTAAAAAAAAACACTATTTTCAGACAGCGGTATCGGGGAAGAATTGGGAAGTGCCGTTGTTGTGCGGCACAGAGGAAGAACCGGCGTCCAGGAGAACAAGGAATGTGGGGTATGGCGCGGGGCCCCCAGTGCCACGTGTTTGGTTACATTACAGAAACTGTCAAATCTTGAAGTCTGTGCAGCTGCTGAGAACCATCTACAGTGCGTTTCCGCAGAGATCGCAAGAACAAAAAAAAGAAGAGAGGAGGAAAGAGGGGAGTGGGGGGCGGGGAGGGAGGGAGGAAGGAGGATGCTATTTTTGGGCTGCTCAGAAGCTCCTATGCTAAAAGCAGAACGACATTCATAGAGGGATGCAGATTCCAGGCGCACTCCACACACTCCGGCTGTTTCTGGACACTGAATATCATGTGTCGGGCTCCAGCGGGACCACAGAAACGCTTCCTATTTACCAGAAACTAGGCTTCAGCTCTAGCCGATGATTGCATGCGCGGCGCAGTGCTGCTCGTGTATCCCCGGGGGCACTTCTGACAAACTCTCAGGGCACTTCTGCCAGTAAAACATGAACATGCAACTCTAGACAATGCTTTTCTCTTTTTAGGGCACATTTACACATGCAGCGGGGGAGACGGTAAATAATAAATAAAAAAAACACGACATGGTTGAGCCACATTTTTACCGCCCCTCAACTGTAACCACCCCCCCTTTTTTTTGCTAGAAAGGCAGCAGCCAGGGATGTACACATGGTATGGCTGAGCAGCTTTGCTTCACGCCCATGGCAGTTGTTCTACCCCCGTTTATGTTAATAAGGCAGCGCTGCAACCGCCCCACAATGGCGCCCAATGCAGGTGGTTATGAGGCAGTACCGCGGCATTTAGAGGGTTAAAGCAGGCAAAACATCACCTCCTCACCTCCTCAAATGCTCTCCAAGCCCCCCATTCACATCGGTGCTTTTTAACATGTCAAATCGCAGCAACGGCATTGTCACATTCGCTGTGACGCCAACTTTGCGACACTACTTTTGGCAACTTCAATAGACATCAGTGCATGAACCCGCACAGACGTCTTTCAAATCGCGCCCCCCCTGAACTCACACTGAAATGCCGCTGTGAAATCAAACCCGCGTTCAGTGTGAACGAGGGCTGAAGAGCGATCCATGCACAGATTGCTAATCAGGGGAACTAGCCCCAACGCTTCGAAATGTGTAAGGAATGGGGGCAACTTAAAGCGGAGGTCCGCTGAATTTTTTTATTTTTAGAGTCAGCAGCTACAAATACTGCAGCTGCTGACTTTTAAAATAAGGACACTTACCTGTCCAGCGCGCCTGTGATGTTGGCACCCGAGGCCGAGCCGTCCCTCGCATGCTGCTGCCGCCATCTTCAGTAAGGGAATCAGGAAGTGAAGCCTTTGCGGCTTCACTTCCTGGTTCCCTGCTGTGCAATGCCACTGGTCCCTGCTGTCTTCTGGGACCCGTGTCTCCCAGAAGACAGTGGAGGGGGCACCGGACGTGGTGTAGACTGCGGCAGACATGCAGGGGTCTATGACAAGAAGTGGGGAATCTGCTCCCCCCTCCCCTCTGAAAGGTGCCAAATGTGACACCGGAGGAGGGGGGAGGATTCTAGACAGCAGAGGTTCCATTCTTGTGTGGACCTCAGCTTTAAAGTGTTGCTAAACCCGTGAGCCTGCAGTCACTAGATCTGGACTCCCACAGGACACAGAAATGCAATTATTTTAGTGAATATAAACTGTCAAATACCTTTTCTCATCAGCAGTATATAGCAGTCTTGTGACTTCAATCAGTGTCTGGTTAAAGCTTGTAGGAGGAGCTATAATTTTCCTCTGACCATACTATGAGGCTGCAGGACCCCTGACCCTCTGTCTGGACCAGGGATCCTCAAACTACGGCCCTCCAGCTGTTGTAGAACTACACATCCCATGAGGCATTGTAACATACTGACATTCACAGACATGACTGGGCATGATGGCAATTGTAGTTCCTAAACAACTGGAGGGCCGTAGTTTAAAGACCCATGGTCTGGACCGTGCAGATTGGCCCTGTGCTGTTTGCATGCACAGTCTCAAGAAAAATCAAAACCTCTCTAGCAATACACATCAAACTCAGCATGTGCAGAGTGCCCCCAAGGCTCTATACCATCAGGAAATGGATTGGGGACAGTGGGAGGATCAGAGAAGACAGGATCAAACACCATTTTTACACAATGCAGAGGATTAACCCCTTAGGTTCCACATTGAGTATAACAAGCATGCTATGCATCATATACAGACCAATTTTACTGTTGTGGGTTTAATAACACTTTAAACCCCTTGGCGCCGCCACCTCCTGGCCCTTTAAGGGGTACATGAGTTCCTGGCGTTTAGGTGCAGGTGGATGGCATAGGCGCACATTCCTGCCCCACTGCTGGCAGTCTGTTAGGCCCTGTGAACCTCCGCTTGCTCAGCGGGGATCGCTCCGTTGATCCCCGCTGAGCCGGCGGATGACAGGGCGGTCCCCGCACACTGTGCAGGGACCGCCCTGTCTTTTTTTTCTCCGCTCTCCCCTATGGGGGGGGAATCGGATGAACACCGACCGTCTGTTCGTGTTCACCCGATCCGATAGATGGATGGATGAGTAGGGTATTCCTCCGTCACACTTTGGCGGATCGGAGCGGGTCAGATGTCAGCGGGCATGTCACCGCTGACATCCGCAGCTCCATAGAGGAGCACCCGATCAGGTCCGTCTAAAAAACTGGCAGGCGGATCTGAACGGGCCGCCCGTGTGAAAGAGCCCTTAAACTCTATGAGAGGCTGAAAGCTGCATGCGGCTGGACGGTGTACTGGACGGTACCAACATTAAGGGCAGTATGCACTTGGGGATGAAAGCTCAGAACACAAGCAGCCAGCGGTGGGGGCTGGACAGTGCGCCTGCGCCTTTCATTCACACCGAAACGCCAGATCTAATCCAGCCCACTTATGCACCTTTACAGCAATAGATCACATCAGGGACTACTTTGGAGTCGCACAGATATGAACGGTAGTCATTGGAAATCATGGGGTACGACTTGTCATGCGACTATGCAGTCCCAAATCTCAGGACAAGTCGCACAAGTGTGAAAGGGGCCCAAGTACAACATGTTTGTCATTAAAAAAAATCACTAAGGCTGCATTCACATCTAGACGGACGAAATCGCGGCGTTTTGTCGCCGCAAATCGCGGTAAAAATAGCGGCGTTTTGTACCGCGATTTGCGGCGACAAAACGCCGGTATTGTCCGCCTAGATGTGCCCCAAGATGACCCCCTCTATGGAGATGATTGCCATCTCCTAGCCGAACGCTCGAAGACGCCTGAAAAAAAGGTCCGGGACCTTTTTTCACGCCGCAGGCGACAGGCGTCCGGCGTGGAGATGTGAACCATCTCCATAGAGGGACATGTGTTTTCAGCCCTCTGGCGGCAGCGGCGTAGCGCTACAGGCGTAAAAACGCCTAGATGTGAATGGGGTCTAACTCTTTTCTGACATCAGTGTTCCAACTTTTATACTATTTTTGCTTCATGTGGTCGATAATCCAGAATTCCCGCTCTGATTACTAGGATTCCTGAGAACTATCTCGTCTCGCTGCATGAAAGCCCAGCAAACATCCTCCGGAGACGCTCTTATCACCGGATTTTGGCACTTTCCTTAAGTATGTACACAGCCTGGGAAAATGTTTGCACGCAAATATCAGCAGAGGAAAGCACATGACTTTGCACTATATGAGAACACAGAACCTTCCTTCAATCAGGTGCAAGGCCGGGTTCACACCACTGGGAATTGGACGCGGGATCTCTGCATGCAATTTGCAATAGCAGGAGAATGCGACTGGCTCTCTATGGGTGACCAGAAGCAGCGACAAGGGTCCGAGTGCCAAAAAAAGAATCTGAAGGGCGACAGAGGAGCATCTGATGACAAATCCCTGTGCTGTCAGAGGAGAGAAGGCAGATCGTGTATTTCTACAAAGTAGAAACAGCGATCTGTCATCTCTCCCCTCCCCACACAGAACACAATGAGGGAACACATGTCTAACCGCTTGATCGCCCCCTAGTGTTAAACCACACTTGCATCTACAGGTAAGCCTAGATTAAGGCTTACCTGTAGGTGCAAGAAATATCTCCTAAACCTACACGGGGGGGGGGGGGGGGGGGGGGCGCGCCGCCGACTTATTACTGAGATGACGATGCGCGTGCCTGGTGGCCATGATGTCTGCCAGGCACCCGCGATCGGCGGTTAAACAGACAAGGACGTGGATCTGTGTGTGTAAACAGAGATCCACGTCCTGTCAGGGAGAGAGGAGACGTACATAGGGTCACAGATCGGTCACCTCCCCCAGTCAGTCACCTCCCCCCACAGTTAGAAACACTATGCAGGGTACACAATTAACCCCTTCCTCACCCCCTAGTGTTAACCCCTTCCCTGCCAGTGACATTTATACAGTAATCAGTGCATATTTATAGCACTAATCGCTGTATAAATGTGAATGGTCCCAAAAATGTGTCAAAAGTGTCCGATGTGTCCGCCATAAGGTCGCAGTCCCAATAAAAAAAAATTCTGTCTCCTATTTTGTAGGCGCTATAAAACTTTTGCGCAAACCAGTCGCTTATTGCGATTTTTGCCCCCAAAAATATGTAGAATGATATGCATCGGCCTAAACTGAGAAAAAATTGTTTTATATATTTTTGGGAAATATTTATTACAGCAAAAAGTAAAAAATATTGTTGTTTTTTTTCAAAATTGTCGCTCTATTTTTGTTTATAGCGCAAAAAATAAAAACCGCAGAGGTGATCAAATACCACCAAAAGAAAGCTCTATTTGTGGGGGGAAAAAAACGCCAATTTTGTTTGGGAGCCACGTCGCACGACCGCGCAATTGTCACTTAAAGCGACGCAGTGCCGGAAGCTGAAATTTCGCCTGGGCAGGAGGGGGGTATATGTGCCCAGAGGCGATTCAGTTTGCATGTGTTGCGCTTTACAAGTCTCTCACTCACTCAGTAAGCAAGTAGTTAAAGTTTACGAACCATATCCTTAGGTCTAAGCTTATGTCTTTTAAAAAAAAAAAATATAGGACTTTGTTTTGAATATATAATACGCTGAAGATTTTCTCTTAATACTTTCTTCTTTGGGTTTGTTTTTTGCACCGCTATAGTCCCATCCTTTGTTCTATTGTTATCACTCCCACATTTATTTTACTGTAACTGTTACCATTTTACCAAGTTGCTAATGTGATGTTCTTTTATAGACACAGTAGGGCCTTTATTCTGCATTATAGGGCGACTATACTCACTCTTAGTACACAGAGGCTTTATTAGGAGGGTCCGGCCCGTTGGGCTCATTTGGGTCTTGTACATTCAGGCCCTTCATTGTATTGGAGGGAAGGAGGGAGCTTCCATTCTTCTCTGATATTTGTCTAACAACATTGAGATTTCTGTACTTTGTTAAACTTTTTAATACAAAGCTATTGAAAAAGGAAAAATGTGAACCCCGTGCGAAGAGTTTTATTTTTTTGCTCCGGTCCTCAATCTGCCGTCCATTTTCATTATTTTGAATAAGTCCGACATCCAAAACTTTAGACGGCTCTGCTATTCTCTGTCACCTCAGCGGGTCGGCGTTTGATTTGTTAGTAGTTTGGGTGGATCTCGGGGCAGATCCAGGATGTGGTTTGTAGGCAGCGCAGTGCCAGACCACAAGAAAAGTTTGAAAAAAAAATGACATTTTAAAACTAAAAGGTAAAAATCTGGGTTCTGCTGAGCCGGTTGTGATACCGTCACATATATATATATATATATATATATGCACCGAGGGCTCTCACAGGAGGTGACAGACTAAGCAGAGGATGCCAGCACTGTACTAGTCAGAAACTTACAGCGTCCTCCTGAACACATCCCTGTGTGCCATGGAACCAGATGTCCCAGCATGCCCTTCTCCGTCCCACTGAACACCACATCCCAGCACTACAACGATCAATCACATGTGTCTACGAACCACACGTCCCAGCATGACCTGCCACATGAAAGTGGAACTAAACCCTCATATCATTTACAGACAAGGAAGCTGCCATCTTGGCCTCTGTTTGATCTGCAGTTGCCATGGTGATCAGTTATGACTCCAGACATTTTATAGTTTAACAGTTCGGTTGAGGACACAAGAAAATGTGACAGTTATAATTCCCAGCATTCCAGGAATGGAACTGTTTTTTGAAACGGTTAAATTGATGGGTTCCACAACTTTCAATAAAGCTAGTTTTCATTATGCCTGGCTGCCCCCGGACACTACAACTCCCAGCATCCCTCACCCCGAACACTACAACTCCCATCATCCCACGCCGTCCCGGGACACTACAACTCCCAGCATCCCTCACTGTCTGCCTGGACACTATAACTCCCAGCATCCCCTCGCCGCCCCCGGACACTACAACTCCCAGCATCCCTCACTGTCGCCCCGAACACTACAACTCCCAGCATCCCTCACTGTCGCCCCGAACACTACAACTCCCAGCATCCCTCACTGTCGCCCCGAACACTACAACTCCCAGCATCCCTCACTGTCGCCCCGAACACTACAACTCCCAGCGCCCCTCGCCGCCCCCCAGACACTACAACTCCCAGCATCCCTCACCGCCCCCAGACACTACAACTCCCAGCGCCCCCCAGACACTACAACTCCCAGCATCCCACACCGTCCCTGGATACAACTCCCAGCATACTACAACTCCCAGCATCCCTCACTGTCTCCCTGGACACTACAACTCCCAGCATCCCACACCGTCCCCGGATACTACAACTCCCAGCATCACACACTGTCGCCCCGAACACTACAACTTCCAGCATCCCTCACTGTCGCCCCGAACACTACAACTCCCAGCATCCCACGCCGCCCCCAGACACTACAACTCCCAGCATCGCTCATCGTCCCTGGAGACTACAACTGCCGGCATCACACACTGTCGCCCCGAACACTACAACTCCCAGCATCCCTCACTGTCACCAAGAACACTACAACTCCCAGCATCCCACGCCGTCCCTGGATACTACAACTTCCACCATCCCTCACTGTCTCCCTGGACACTACAACTCCCATCAACCCTGCACCGTCCCTGGATACTACAACTTCCACCATCCCTCACTGTCTCCCTGGACACTACAACTCCCAGCATCCCGCACCGTCCCTGGATACTACAACTTCCACCATCCCTCACTGTCTCCCTGGACACTACAACTCCCAGCATCCCACGCCGTCCCTGGATACTACAACTTCCACCATCCCTCACTGTCTCCCTGGACACTACAACTCCCAGCATCCCACACCGTCCCTGGATACAACTCCCAGCATACTACAACTCCCAGCATCCCTCACTGTCTCCCTGGACACTACAACTCCCAGCATCCCTCACTGTCTCCCTGGACACTACAACTCCCAGCATCCCTCACTGTCTCCCTGGATACAACTCCCAGCATCCCTCACTGTCTCCCTGGCCACTACAACTCCCAGCATCCCACGCCGTCCCTGGATACTACAACTCCCAGCATCGCACATCGTCCCTGGATACTACAACTCCCAGCATCGCACACTGTTGCATCGAACACTACAACTCCCAGCATCTCTCACTGTCGCCCCCCCTGAACACTACAACTCCCAGCATCCCACACCGTCCCTGGATACTACAACTCCCACCATCCCTCTGTCTCGCTGGACACTACAACTCCCAGCATCGCACACCGTCCCTGGATACAACTCCCACCAGCCCTCACTGTCTCCCTGGACACTACAACTCCCAGCATCGCACATCGTCCCTGGATACTACAACTCCCAGCACCGCACACTGTCGCCCCAAACACTACAACTCCCAGCATCCCACGCCGTCCCTGGATACAACTCCCAGCATACTACAACTCCCAGCATCCCTCACTGTCTCCCTGGACACACCTCCCAGCATCCCTCACTGTCTCCCTGGACACTACAACTCCCAGCATCGTCCCTGGATACTACAACTCCCAGCACCGCACACTGTCGCCCCAAACACTACAACTCCCAGCATCCCTCACTGTCTCCCTGGACACTACATCTCCTAAGCGCTCCTCCCCACCCCCGGATACTACAATTCCCAGCATCCCTCACTGTCGCTCCGGACACTACAACTCCCAGCGTCCTTTACCGCCCCTGGACACTACACCTCCCAGCGTCCCTCGCCGTCCCCGGACACTACACCTCCCAGCGTCCCTCGCCGTCCCCGGACACTACACCTCCCAGCGTCCCTCGCCGTCCCCGGACACTACACCTCCCAGCGTCCCTCGCCGTCCCCGGACACTACACCTCCCAGCGTCCCTCGCCGTCCCCGGACACTACACCTCCCAGCGTCCCTCGCCGTCCGCGGACACTACACCTCCCAGCGTCCCTCGCCGTCCCCGGACACTACACCTCCCAGCGTCCCTCGCCGTCCCCGGACACTACACCTCCCAGCGTCCCTCGCCGTCCCCGGACACTACACCTCCCAGCGTCCCTCGCCGTCCCCGGACACTACACCTCCCAGCGTCCCTCGCCGTCCCCGGACACTACACCTCCCAGCGTCCCTCGCCGTCCCCGGACACAACTCCCAGCATGCTGCATACAGAGCGCCTGGGCATGGTCTCCCCTCACAGATGAACTACAAGTCCCAGCCCAGCAATAACCACGCCCCTTCTGCTGCTGGCTGGTCTCCAGGGTCACCCTACAACTGTTGTCAATAGCAACCATCCCTTCCCATACCCCTGACCGGCTGCCATGGACACTCACTGTCCCTTTACCCCTCTCTCACCTTCTCATACATCACCCCAGCCTGTCAGGACCCGCTGGGACTTGTAGTCCTCTCCCCCCCCAGCAGCAGTCCAGCATGGCCGGGCCTTTGTTTTGAAGCCTGAGGGGAGGAATGCCCAGCCCCCCCTCCTCAGTAGAATCCCACACACAGAGCCCCCTCCCGCCATTCCCGGACCCCCTCCCCTCACCCTGTCCTCTCACCCCCCTCAGAGCAGCCATGACCCGCACACAGCCGCCCCGCACACCTACTTACTTCTCTCTCCTCTCAGGCGTTCCAAAATGGCGGCGTGCAGGGCTCGGTCACGTGACCCGACTTGACAGATCAGGTGGGCCTGGGAAGAGGGGGGCGTGGCCGTCTGCGGGGGCTCGGCTGCGCCGTGAAAGGAGGAGGAGGGGGCGTGGCCGGCGGCTTCCCGGGGTTACCTGGCGTCGTGTAGGTGACGGGCGGCGTCACGTGACTGACTTCGCCCTCTGTGTGGAAACCAAAATAAAATAATAATAAAAAATAATAATAAAAAATCATATTCAAATAAAGTGCAAATCATACGAGAACACGCAGCAGCCTGTCTCCTCACACAGGGCTGTGCTGTCATGGCTGTGCTCTCTGCTGTGTGTTCTATCCCCCCCCTCCTCTATCACATTACAAACTCAATACCTGTGAGGTATTTTATTTTTCTCTACTCCCTCAGACCCTAATAAACATAAACCTGAAGTAAAACGCACTCTAAAAAGCGAAAATATCGCCGCAAGCGCCAAGTAAAGTGCGGCCATGTTGTTTGTGAACAAACTTTTACCTTGCGTCCTCTCCTCGCGTATCCCAAATTGCTAAAACCGGGACAGGTGGCTCATTACCCAGCACATTTTTTTACAAAAAGAACGCGCCAGGTTTCTTTTTAATTGGCGAGCTATTTGTGTACCAAATTCGCTTTCCGGGCGGCGCAATAATGAGCCACCTGGCCCCGTTTTAGCATTCGGTATATGTGAGGAGAGGACGTGAGGTAAAAGTTTGTTCGCAAACAACATGGCCACACTTTCGCTTGATATTTCGCATTTTGGAGTGCAAATTGCGGCCACAAGTTTTTTATTTTATTTATTTTTTAGTTTTTTTTCCCCCCTCCCATCATGTTCCCCCCTCACTAGTCGCCTGATTTATTATTCTTATTTTTTTTATTTATTTTTTTAGGCGCGGCTGCGTTACCTAGCCCCGGAAGCCCTTGCAAGAGATTTTCCTGAAGGAAACGGAAAGCCTTTCATTATTTTCCCCCCGCAGCCAAGGCTTTTCAAATACAATAAACCGCAAAATACATCCAATTTGAGGGGATTTCAACAACTTCCCGATTAAATTTTGATGGAGGTTGAAGACCCTACCCAAAGCGGGATGATAACCTGACTGACATTCAGAATAATTATTGCTATTTAATTACGGTTTTTATGAGTGACACATCAGTCGAGCGGAGGGGGATAATTATTCGGTCGTGAGTGACAATTTTTTAAAAATGTATGCTTGTCAGTGACAATGATGGACACTTGCTAGGCGTACGAATCCACACCTGCCATGGTTTGTTGGCCAACATGACTGACGTTAAGGGTTTCCCGTACAAAAGCTGGAACTATAATGAATCGGTTATAATATTTATGAGTGACAATCTAACAATGCATAGGGGTCCCGGTGTGGACATGAGTGATAGTATTTAGATGTAAGTGAAAATTCGCATGCAATGAGGGATAGTCAAGTAGGGCTGCCTACCTCGCACTTTATTACCCACCTGTCAGCCAGAGCCAACATTTTTCATTAAATGTCACCCGGTGGCAGCTATGACAGCCGAAAAGTGAATGTGGCCTAAAGGTGCGCTTCAAGACAATATGCATAATATATTTCACCATACATTCGTATTTTAAAAAGAAGTAATTGCGCCGCATAGTAATATTCATGTCTTGCCAATGATTTTCAAGTTTTTCGATGGCAGGGAATAGAATTTTTTAAGGACCGAAAGCCGCTTTCTGACTAAAATACCTTAACTATTAAAACCCGAGACGGTGTTAAAAAAAAAAAAATGTTCTACATGTGCGGCTGTGTCTGCCTTTGCCACTTGATTAGCGGCGGCACGGGCCGCCGAGCGCGCGCTTGAAAGAAGGATACGCGGGCTAGCAAACGAGAAAGCTTTTTTTGGCGACGAAGGCCTCTTTGGTGGGGAGGAAGCGAGTTTCACATCCCGGAGATTCTTCCTTTTCATTCGCTCGCGGCCCACATCGTTTTTTAAGGCTTCACGGCCTGCCCAAGAACAGCCGGAGCGTCTTGGGAAATGTCGAGTAAATGCAAAGTGGTAAAAGGCGAGGAGTGTCGAGGAAAGGCAAAATAGTAAAACTTCTGCTTGTTTTGAGCGAAGCAAATACGATGTATTTTTTTTTCCTTAATTCAAAGATTTAAAAGGGCGAGAAGTGTCGAGGAAAGGCAAAATAGTAAAACTTTTGCAGGTTTTGTGCCGAGCAAATGAGATGTATTTTCTTTTCTTTTTTAATGCAAAGTGGTAAAAAGCGAGGAGTGTCGAGGAAAGGTAAAATGGTAAAACTTCTGCAGGTTTTGTGCAAGGCAAATGAGATGTATTTTTTTTTTTTGCTGCATAAAAAAATAATGCATTATATGAACTAACCTGATATCATTAAACCTAAAATACGAGGAGTCTGCTAGAAAATCTTTGAGTCAATGCAAAGTGTTAAAACTTATGAAGGAAGTGTCAAGGTAATGGAAATTGTTAAGACTTCTGCAGATTTTGGTGTTTTTTTATTTTTTTATTTTTTATTTTTATTGCTGCATTAAAAAAAAGAATGCTTTAAAGTATATGAACTAACCTGATTCTCTTAAACCTAAAATACGAGGAGTCTGCTAGAAAATCTTTGAGTCAATGCAAAGTGTTAAAACTTATGAGGGAAGTGTCAAGGTAATGCAAATTGTTAAGACTTCTGCAGATGTTGGTGTTTGTTTTATTTTTTATTTTTTTATTTTTATTGCTGCATAAAAAAAATAATGCTTTAAAGTATATGAACTAATCTAATTCCCTTAAACCTAAAATACGAGGAGTCTGATAGAAATGTTTTAAGTCAATGCAAAGTGTTAAAACGTAGGAAGTATCAGGGTATTGCAAATTGTTAAAACTCCTGCAGATTTTGTGAAAGGCAAACAAGGTTTTTATTTTTTTTATTGCTGCATAAAAAAATAATGCTTTACAGTATATGAACTAACCTGATTCCCTTAAACCTAAAATACGAGATTTTTTTTTTTAGTTAATGCAAAGTGTTAAAACTTAGAAAGTGTCAAGGTAATGCAAATTGTTAAAACTTTTCGTGCAAAGCAAACAAGGTATATTTTTTGTTTTCTTTGTTTTAAATTTTTTTTTTTGCTGCAGAAAAAAATAACGCTTTATATGAACTAACCTGATACCCTAAACTTAAAATGCAAGGAGCCTGTTTGACGTTTTTGAGTTAATTCAAAATGTTAAAACCTCTGGAGAAATTGTCAAAGAAATGCAAAATGTTAAAACTTCTGCAGGTTTTGAATGACGTGAATGAGTTGTATTTTTTTTTTTACAGTATAAAATATAATGCCTGATATAAACTTCCATAATACCATTAAACCTAAAATACTTGGAGTCTGTTCGAAATTTTTGAGTCAAGGCAAAGTGTTAAAACGGAGAAATTGTCAAAGAAATGAAAAAACGTTAAAACTTCTGTAGGTTTTGAATGACGTAAACAAGCTGTATTTTTTTTTTATATATACTTTTTTTTATATGGCAAAAAAAAACAATGCCTGGTATGAACTACCATGATACCGTTAAACCTAAAATACTAGAAGTCTGTTAGACGTGGAGAAATTGTCAAGAAACTGCAAATTGTTAAAACATCTGTAGGTTTTGAATAACGTGAACGAGTTGTATATATTTTTTTTTTTACAGCATACAATATAATGCATGATACGAACTACCATAATATCATAAAATCTAAAATAGTTGGAATCTGAAGACATGGTGGGGCGAAGCGAGTTTCACATCCTGGAGATTCCTCCTTTTCATTCGCTTGCGGCCCACATCATTTTTAAGGCTTTGCAGCCTGCCCATTAAAAGCCGGAGCGTCTTGGGAAATGTCGAGTAAATGCAAAGTTTTAAAAATGCAAGGAGTGTTGAGGAGAGGCAAAATGATAAAACTTCTGCATGATTTGTGCAGGGCAAATGAGATGTATTTTTTTTTTTGCCCAAACCTTAAATCTAAAATTCGAGGAGAATTTTTGAGTCGCTGCAAAGTATTAAAGCCTCCGGAGAAGGAAATGCAAAATATTAAAACTTCTGCAGGTTTTGTGTGATGTGATTGAGTTGTACTTTTTTTTTTTTACTTTACTGCATAAAAAATAATGCTTTAAGTGAACATCCTTGAAGTCTACTAGTTGCTGATATCTCAGAGAGGTTCTAAAACCATATACAAACCATCTAAAACCTATATACAAACCATCTAAAACCTATCTACAAACCATCTAAAACCTATATACAAACCATCTACAACCTATCTACAAACCATCTAATAAACAAATCCTCTTTACTAAACATTAAATATTTAAAATTTTTTAATATCTTATATATTTTTTTAAAGTTTTATTCTATTTTAGGCCAAAGGAGTCTTATCAAAATCTTCCTGAACTGTCTATAAGTCGGAGTGCTGAACAGTAACACAGTATAGTGTAGGAAATATCTATCTGCTAAATCAGAAGTCTGGTAGAGCTGGTTGCAAAAAAGGAGCTTTTCCGATGAAGGTCCTTTGCTTGGAGATTCTTCCTTTTCATTTGCGGCCCACATCATTTTTAAGGCTTCCCAGCTTGCCCAGTCGGAGAGTCTTAGGAAATGTCAAGCAAAGTGTTAAAATCTATAAAGTGTCGAGGAAAAAGAAAATGGTACGAAGCTTTGTTTTAGGGATTTTTTTTTAACTACCCTGATACTGTTAAACCCAAAATACACAGTTATGCCTCATACACACGATAGGTTAAACCGATGAGAATGGTCTGATGGACCGTTTTCATCGGTCAAAACCGATCGTGTGTGGGCGCCATCGGTTAAAAAAAAAGCAAACTTGCTTTAAGTGTAACCGATGGATTCCTAAGCGATAGGTCAAAACCGATCATTAGTAGGCACGACTAGAGCTGCACGATTCTGGCTAAAATGAGAATTGCAATTTTTTTGCTTAGAAGATAGATCACGATTCTTGCAGCGTAACATCATCTTTCACATTAAAACAAAAAAAAAAATGGGCTAACTTTACTGTTTTGTTTTTATGGTTTTATTATTCATTGAAGTGGGCAAATGCAGTGTGACATAAAATATTGCAGCAATTGCCATTGTATTCCCTAGAGTCTCTGCTAAAATATATATAATGTTTGGCGGTTCCAAGTAATTTTCTAGCAAATAATATTGCTTTTTAACTTAAGAAACAAGTGTTGGACTTTAAGTGGTTACATTTTCCACATTTACACACAGAAGTTTGATCTAAGAAGGAAGTTAGTTACAATGTTTCATTTTGTTTACAAACTTGGCAGACTGCCCAGATTTTTTCTTTACACACAGAAGTGTATCCCTTTGATCTAAGAAGGAAGCGTTCGTTACAATGTTTCCTGTTAAAAACTTGGCAGACTGCCCAGATATTTTCTTTTGATAGCTGAAAGTCTTTCCACTTGTTATATGAAAGAATCGGCAAACTCTGCATTGGAGATCGTCAGGGGGGTTGAATCGAAATCACAATTTTTTTAACGATTAATTGTGCAGCTCTAGGCACGACCATTGGTTAAAAATCCACGCATTCTCAGAATCAAGTCGACGCATGCATGGAAGCATTGAACTTCGTTTTTTTCAGCACATTGTTGTGTTTTACGTCACCGCGTTCTGACACAATCGTTTTTTTAACCGTTGGTGTGTAGGCGCGACGGACCATCAGTCAGCTTCATCGGTTAACCGATAAAAACGGTCCATCGGTCCGTTCTCATCGAATGGACTGATCGTGTGTACGCGGCATTAGACATTTTTGAATCAATGCAAAGTGTTAAAAACCTTTGGAAAAAGTATTGAGGAAAGGCAAAATTATAAAACTTCTGCAAGTTTTGTGCGAGGTAAGTAGTTGTATTTTTTTTACCGTATGGAATAAAAACATAATGCTTTTTATGAAATACCTTGATACCTTTAAACCTAAAATACCTTTAGGTTTAAAATATCTTTAAACCTAAAATATTAGTTACCGATATCCAAGAGAAGTTCTAACACCACATATACACACGTACATAAAGATCCTCTGTAAAAAAAACAAACAAAAAAACCCCAAAATAAAATATTTTACAACTTTAATATCTTAAAATATATTTTCGTGTTCAATATTTTTTATTCATTTTAATCAAACGAGTATAAATACAGCAAGCTTCAGGAATAAACATTGAAGATATGTAGTTTGACACTTTAAATATATTTTTATGTTTTTAGGCATTTTGAGTCAAGGAATGCTTTTTAAAACCCACTTGAACTATCTAGAAGTGGGACCACTGGACAGTAAGACAGCATATTGTATGAAATATCTATCCCCGAAATCAAAAGTATGGTGGGGCCAGAGGCAAACAAGAAGCTTTTGTGCTGAAGACTCTTCGCTTGGTATGGCAGTGGAGGAAGCAAGTTTAACGTCCCAGAGATTAGTCTTTATCTTTCGCTTACGGCCCACATTATTTTAAGATTTCGCGACCTGCCCAAGAACAGCCGCAGCATCTTAGGAAACGTTCTGAAGTTTTGAAACTGGTGGCAAAAAATAATTAGTTACGATGAAGGCCCTTTGCTTGCTAAGGCAGTGTGGAAAGCACATCCCGGAGATTCCTCCTTTTCTTTTGTTTGCAGCCCACATCATTATCAGGCTTGCAAAAAAAGGTTTCTCGACCTGCTGAATAACAGCCAGACTCATTTTTTTTTTTTTCTGCTGTTTAAGGCATAAAAAAATGTAATGCTTTATACAAACATCCTTGAAGCCTAAAATACGAGTTGCCTTATGGTTCTAATAACAAATGAACACACATATGTAAAGATCCTCTGTATAAAACATAAGATATTTAAAAATGTTAAGTTCTTAAAAATCTTAAAATTGTAATATTTAAAATATCTTAATATCATTTTTAATAATTTTTTATGTTTTTAGCCATTTTAGGTTAAAATAGGCTTATCAAAATCTACCAGCCTATAAGTAGGATTGCAAGGTGTTAAAACAACATAGTGAAGGAAACGTTTGTCCCCCAAATCAGAAGTCTGGTGGAGCTTGTGGCAAAGGTTTTGTGATGAAGGTTATTTGCTCTCCAAGGTGGTGGGGAATACACATTTTTACATCCCAGAGTTTTAATCCTTTTCATTCATTCACGGCCCACATAAATTCAGGCTTGTGAAAAAGGTTTCTTGACATCCCAGATAACAGCCAAAGCCTGTTAGGAAATTTCAAGTTTATGCAAAGGGTTAAAACCTCTACAGAAAGTCTCAAGGAAATTCAAAACGTTAAAACTTCTGCGTTTTTTGTGCAAAGAAAATGAGCTGTGTTATTTCACAGCAAATACAAATAATGCTTTGTATGAACTACATTAAATTGAATACATACATACTGTAGCTGCTGACTTTTAATTATAGGACACTTACCTGTCCTGGAATCCAGTGATGTCGGCACCCTAGCCGTTGTTTCCATCAGCTCTCGGGTGCTGCCGCCACCATTTGTGGTAAGGGAAACCGGCAGTGAAGCCTTCCGTCTTCACAGCCGGTTCCCTACGTTGCATGCGCGAAGCGCGCTGCGCTTTCTGAATGGCCTGGTGGCGGGGGAAGGAGGAGTGATCTCGCCGCAACAAAAGATTAAAACTAGGCATACCGGTGCCGACACTAAGCATTTGCTCATGCTCCGATACTAGAAACCGATACCTTCAGGCTCGATGATTTAGGTACTATTTATTTCAACGTTTCATGTCTGTAATGTCTGTAATGACTAAGGCCTTATAGGCTGAAACGCGTCAACCATTCCTATTTGCGTTTGTCCACTGTGGCTTGTTAATAAACACTACACATTTTTAAGAGCAACGACCGGAGTGCAGATAATCTTTTCTTCATTACTCTACTCAGCCAGCGACTGTGGATCGAGCACCCGGGAACCTTGCTTTCTATGGATGTATGGGTAGCAGCACTGACTTTTTTGTTTATATTCTCAATTATTTAACTGCCAGTGGGATTCCCCCTCTGACAGCTGAAATGTAAACAAAAGAATGCTGGTAATTATCGGTTGTTTTGGAGCGGGGCCCCCGCATCCATAACAACCAATGACATTTAGTCTGTCAGTGGGGTTCCCCTCCACTCCTCCTTCTCCCGGCCCACGAGCTGTCTCTTCTGCCGGGCGCCTTCCTTGCCTCCTCCCCCCCATCAGGCCAGCTGTCACTTTTTGTTGGGTGCCTTCCACGCCTTCTCCTCCCCCCCGACCATCTGTCACTTCTGCCAGGCACCTTCCCCGCCTTCTCCTTCCCTCCGACCAGCTATCACTTCTGCCGGGCACCTTCTCTGCCTTCTCCTCCCCTCTGACCAGCTGTCACTTTTGCCGTGCGCCTTCTTTGCCTCCTCCTTTCTTCTGGTCAGCTGTCACTTCTGCCAGGCGCCTTCTTTGCCTCCTCCTTTCTTCTGGTCAGCTGTCACTTCTGCCAGGCGCCTTCCTAGCCCCCTCCCCCTTCCAGCTGTCAATGCTGCCTGTTGCCTCCTCCTTCCCTCTGCCAGCCTGACCTCTGCCCCCATGTCTTTCCAGCTCCCTCCACCACCCTCACGGCTCCTAATCCACAATAGCCTCCATCCCTCCCTCCCAACATTGTCCACACAACATTGTCCAACTCCTAAAGCCTCCTGCTGTTATTCACTGCTGCAAATGAATAACTGGCCGACTTTGCATTCCTTTAATATAGCACAGCCCTTATGCCCTATCCTCTACCACCCTGCCACCTAGCAATCTCCCAATGATCCTCCCACCCCCTCCCCCCCACACACAGCGATCATAGCCTTTTCCATCCCAACCCTCCCATCCCACAACCCTTATCCCACCCTCACCTACCCTTCCCTCACTTACCCCACTACTGTCTCCTCCCTCACCCAACTTCCTAATTCAACCCCCCCCCCCCATCCCAAACCACCTCAATATCTACTCTTCCTAAGCAATAGGTATCAGTAATTGGTATTGGCAAGTACATTAAAAAGGTATCGGTACTTGTACTCAGTGTTAAAATTGTATCAGTGCATACTTACAGGTAGTTAGATAAGATTAATAGATAGATAAATACCTGTGATTGGGAGCAGTGATCAGTGTCGTGTCACACGTAGCCCATCCCCCCTATAGTTAGAACACATCCCTAGGACACACTTAACCCCTTCAGTGCCCCCTACGGGTTAACCCCTTCACTGCCAGTCATATTTACACAGTAATCAATGCATTTTTATAGCACTGATCGCTGTATAAATGTGAATAGTCCCAAAATAGCACCAAAAGTGTCCGATGTGTCCGCCATAATGTCGCAGTCACAAAAGAAAAATCATTGATCTCCGCCATTACTAGTAAAAAAAAAAAATTATTAATAAAATTCCATAAAACTATCCCCTATTTTGTAGACGCTATAAATTTTGGGCAAACCGATCAATAAATGCTTATTGCGATTTTTCTGTTAACAAGAATATGTAGAAGAATACATATCGGCCTAAACTGAGGAGAATTTTTTTTTATATATATATATATATACTTTTTGGGGATAGTTATTATAGCAAAAAGTTAAAAATATTGCTTTTTTTTTCTTCAAAATTTTTGCTCTATTTTTGTTTATAGCGCAAAAAATAAAAACCGCAGAGGTCATCAAATACCCCCAAAAGAAAGCTCTATTTGTGGGGAAAAAAAAGGACGTCAATTTTGTGTGGCATCCACATCGCACGTCCGCGCAATTGTCAGTTAAAACGATGCAGTGCAGAATCGCAAAAAGTGCTCTGGTCTTTGGCCAGCCAAATGGTCCAGGGTTTAATGCCTAAAATTTGTAAGGTCCTCAATATATTTTCCAATGTTTGCAATGATAAGGTTTGAGACTTGTCTCAAAGTGTACCTGCCGTGATTTGTGGTGGGATCACTGGACAGTAAGACAGCTTTGTGCAGGAAATTGTCTCGCTCCTTTTTTTTTTGGAAGAGTCTTGTAAACTCCTAAAACACTTTTGTCTTTTTTTTTTGAAAGAACCATTGGACCAGCTCATACACTAACAAGCTGGGAATTCAATTTGTTGTCCCTTTGAGTTGACCTTGATACCAGACATTCATCAGGAAAGTTAGTTTCACTCGGGCTTCCCTCGCCCTGTCTCTCTCCTGTGGCCTTATTTGTCAGAAAAACTGGAGCGGTCTGAGCAAGATGGAAGGCAGAACAGAACAGCATAGAAATCCGCAGTATGTGCTAAAGATGGAACTGTAGGTAAAATGACAAAAACAAAACATACTCTCCAAAAAATGGACCATTTTATTCCAGCCTGTTGGGTACATCTGATACATCAATGCTTAGATGACTATAGTCCTCTATAGTGGTCTTGTCCGGTTTGTCCCTTGAGTCTTGACACCTACATAACAGGGAATATGAAGAGCAGAAGACCTTTGTATCATCAGAAACCACGCATAAATGTCATATTGCCAGCAGCAGGAAAACGTCACTCGTGTACCTTTAAAAAATGTGTTGAGTTTGAATTATAGTAAGCGGTGAGCTCGTACTTTTTTCTCAAATACAAAATTGCCCCGTACCCAGGGCTCAAGTCCTGCGGGAACGCGTGGGAACGGAGTTCCTGCACTTTTTTAACAGCAGGAACTCAGTTCCCTTTGCAGGACTAGAGCAGCCGAGAGCAGTCGAGCCGCCCGAGCCAATCCTTCACTAAGCGGCGATGCCCAGTCACTGTCAGGGGCAGGAGAACCTTAGTAATCCTTTATGTTACTGGCCGCTTCCTGTATATGGATTCATCGGGTAGTTTGCGGGTATTCCGTCACTTCCTCGATGCCGCAATGTCTCCTGGGAGCTTTTGTCATTGTTCCCAGGAGACATTGCGGAGGTCTCCTTTTGCCTTAGGCGCCCCCTCCTTCTAGGCCAGTGGTTCTCAACCTGGGGGTCGGGACCCCCTCAGGGGTCAAATGATGATTTGCCAGGGGTCAGCAAATCCTGGGCTGTTCCTAAACCCCGCACCACTCTCCCAGCCTTCTTGCGTCTGCCCAGCAGGGCTGTCTCTGGAGCCCATGGTTGCCCACTCAGCCTCTTCGCAGCTGTTATGTACTGGAACGTACCTTGTAGCCAGAGCCTAGTGTGCAGGAAGAGGCCTCTCTTACAGCCCCGGCTCTGGAGCTGCTGGAGTGGAGACAGCAAGCTTGGGAGCGCAGCGAGGTAGGAGTGCCTGGTGATGACAGCAGTCCGGCACGGTTGGTGGTCCTTCAGGACAGGTGGAACAAAGGCACTTAGGGCACTTTCACACTGAGGCACTGGGGGGTCCGTGGAAAAGTGCCGCTAATTTGAGTGGCTTTTTTCCTGGCGTTTTAGCTGCGCTTTTCGGCCGCTAGCAGAGCGCTTTTAACCCCTGCTGGTGTCCGAAAAAGGGTTCGCCAGCGCTGCCCATTGATTTTAATGGGCAGGGGCGCTTTTGGAGCGCTCTCCTAAAGTGCCTCAAAGATGCTGCTTGCAGGACTTTTTTTTGCATCCTGCCAGAGCAACGCCCCAGTGTGAAGGCACTCGGGCTTTCACACTGGAGTGACAGGAGAGGCGAACGGTGCCAGTAAAATTGGCTGTGACAGGCTCAGATGAGAACTGCGCATACGCCACTCCCGGAGGCAATCCGATCCTGAGCCCGATACGTGCCGCCTGACTCGTGCCCGCTGATGATGACGGAGTGGACACGAACAGTGCAACGGAGCCGGAGGACTGGTGTTGGCACCAGCAGCACCGCGAGAGATGGACAGTGGAGAGCCGACCTCCTGGTTGGACACATAAGGTCCCCTGACCAGTGCCACTGGCCAGCACTGAGCACAACCTGCCCTGGCTGCAGCCCCCTGGTGAGTGAGTGGAGTGCAGCTGTGCATGCATAAAGGCCAACTTGTCTTGAACCGAGTCCCACCACTGGTCCCTTGGCCTGCAATACCCATGCATTGCTTGACTGGCTACCACAGACAGGCACAGGCAGCAGTTTCCAGACATAAATGGCAGTGGTGAGATTGCTGTCTCTCTGATATCTCCTGTATCCTGTCCGCATTACCATCTCCTGTATCCTGTCTGCAGCCTCTAACCATCTCTTTTATCCTGTCCGCATCCTCTAATCATCTCCTGTATCCTGTCCACAGCCTCTAACCATCTCTTGTATCCTGTCCGCATCCTCTAACCATCTCTTGTATCCTGTCCACATCCTCTAACCATCTCTTTTATCCTGTCCGCATCCTCTAATCATCTCCTGTATCCTGTCCGCATCTTCTGACCATCTCCTGTATCCTGTCTGCAGCCTCTAACCATCTCTTGTATCCTGTCCACAGCCTCTAACCATCTCTTTTATCCTGTCTGCATCCTCTAACCATCTCCTGTATCCTGTCCGCATCCTCTAACCTTCTCTTGTATCCTGTCTGTAGCCTCTAATCATCTCCTGTATCCTGACCGCATCCTCTAACCTTCTCTTGTATTCTGTTCTCATCCTCTAACCTTCTCCTGTATCATGTCTGTAGCCTCTAACCATCTCCTGTATCCTGTCCGCGGCCTCCAACCATCTCCTGTATTCTGTCCGTATCCTCTTACCATCTCCTGTATCCTGTCTGCGGCCTCTAACCATCTCTTGTACCCTGTCCACATCCTCTAACCTTCTCTTGTATCCTGTCTGTAGCCTCTAACCATCTCCTGTAACCTGTCCTCATCCTCTAACCTTCTCTTGTATCCTGTCTGTAGCCTCTAACCATCTCCTGTATTCTGTCCGCATCCTCTAACCATCTCCTGTATCATGTCTGCATCCTCTAATTTTCTCTTGTATACTGTCTGTAGCCTCTAACCATCTCCTGTATTCTGTCCGCATCCTCTAACCATCTCCTGTATCCTGACCGCATCCTCTAACCTTCTCTTGTATCCTGTCCGCATCCTCTAACCTTCTCTTGTATCCTGTCCGCGGCCTCTAACCATCTCCTGTATCATGTCTGTATCCTTTAACCATCTTCTGTATCCTGTCTGCATCCTCTAACCATCTCTTGTATCATGTCTGTAGCCTCTAACCATCTCCTGTATCCTGTGTGCATCCTCTAACCATCTCCTGTATCCTGTCCGCGGCCTCTAACCATCTCCTGTATCATGTCTGTATCCTTTAACCATCTCCTGTATCATGCTTGCAGCCTCTAGCCATCTCCTGTATCCTATCCTATCCGCATCATCTAACCTTCTCTTGTATCCTGTCCGCATCATCTAACCTTCTGTTGTATCCTGTGCGCATCCTCTAACCATCTCCTGTATCCTGTCCACAGTCTCTAACTGCATCCTGTATCCTATCCGCAGCCTCTAACCATCTCTTGTATCCTGTCCATAGCCTCTGACCACCTGTGCCAGGTCAAGATCCTCTGACCACCTGTGCCATGTCCATATCCTCTGACCACCTGTGCCATGTCCATATCCTCTGACCACCTGTGCCATGTCCATATCCTCTGACCATGTCCTGTACCATGTCTGCAATCTCTGACCATCTCGTCTTTTATCATGTTTGCAGTCTCTGAGGGGGAGCCTGGAGAGTGGGGAGGAATCAAGAGTGGGAGTGCTGCCAGATTGGGGATCACGCGAGAAGTCAGATGTGTATGGACTGTGTAGAGGAGACTATAGAATAAAACCAGAGCCACCAAGCTGGAGCTAACTGAGCCCTGCATGGTCCACCTGAGAGGAGGTCAGTCCGAGGAGGGGTCACTGATGTGAACACAACAATATAATGGGCCCTTCTTGACTATGAAATAAACAATGGTGAGTCAAACATATCCTTTTTCTTACTCACCACCACCACCCTACATAAGTGAACAAGAGAAAATACATAAAAAAATAAGCAAAAACATAATTAACCATATGAATAATATATTTTGATAAATCTTCATATGGCCCTTCTTGATTATAAAATAAACAATTGTGAGTCAAACATTATTTTTTTCTTAGCATTGTTCTCGGTGTGCAAAAAAAAAAAGAAAAAGAAAAGAAAAGCACAGACAAAAATAGAATAGACCGATTCTGACCTTGAGATGGCAGCACAATAACAGCAAAATGTTTCTGTTCTGTCCACATACACAGATGAATAATTTGTGCCATAGATAAAACAAAAGAAAATAATGTTATAATTTTATTACTGGCCCATACAGTCAATAAAATGCATCTGAAATGACATCGGCACCATGCGTAAGTTTATTAAGTACATTTGGAATTCACACTCGGGTGGAAAATTTAATGCACAAAAAAATAACACACTGTGGCAATAACACCCTGTAACCCATTCTATCCTCTCAGAAGGGCACACAAGCATTAATAAGGTGCAAATATATGTATATTATATATTAGTTATCGCTGAACCAAAATAGTTTGACGCAGAAAATGCAAAGCATTTTGCCTTCAATATAATGTTGCTGCTAAATAGTGGTATAAATCCATAATAATCATTTGCTGTACATTGATACTATAGTTATACAGATTATTATATATTGCAGTGTTATCTTGCTTTAATATTCATAAAAAAATGTAAAAAAATAAAATAAAATAAATATAAATACACCGTTTATTTTAAAATACAGTGTTTTTGCTTTAATATTCATAAAAAATGTAAAAAAAAAAAAAATAAAATAAATATAAATACACCGTTTATTTTAAAATACAGTGTTTTTGCTTTAATATTCATAAAAAAATGTAAAAAAATAAAATAAAATAAATATAAATACACCGTTTATTTTAAAATACAGTGTTTTTGCTTTAATATTCATAAAAAAATGTAAAAACATAAAATAAAATAAATATAAATACACCGTTTATTTTAAAATACAGTGTTTTTGCTTTAATATTCATAAAAAATGTAAAAAAATTAAAATAAAATAAATATAAATACACCGTTTATTTTAAAATACAGTGTTTTTGCTTTAATATTCATAAAAAATGTAAAAAAAATAAAATAAAATAAATATAAATACACCGTTTATTTTAAAATACAGTGTTTTTGATTTAATATTCATAAAGAATGTAAAAAAAATAAAATAAAATAAATATAAATACACTGTTTATTTTAAAATACAGTGTTTTTGCTTTAATATTCATAAAAAAAATGTAAAAACATAAAATAAAATAAATATAAATACACC